>NC_056743.1:1365508315-1365550815 GCF_019279795.1 Protopterus annectens
TATACCAAATTGTACTAAACACCATATGACTGATTTTTTCCCTTGTTGAGAAAAATTGAATAGTTTATAATTTATGTTCCTTTCAAAATGCCTTGAGTAATTTAACTTCTGTATGCCTGTTATGAAATATTTGATTTTTTTGTTTGTTTTCTTTTTTTTTTTTTATATGCATGTTTGTATTGAGAATTAGAATTAGATGTTCTGTTTCCAAAAACAGTTTAGGAAATTTTTGTAAAGTATGATTGGTCAGTGACTTTCTATTTCAGTAAGCAAATGAAACAGAGAAGCTGCACACTACCTACATACTTGATTAATTATGTGGTAAACTAACGGTTTTCCCATCTAATCATCCATCAAAGACAAAGCTGAGATTCCTGTCTGATGGCAATATCTGTGAGAGCTGACATGTAAGGATGTCTTTATATAAACTGATAATCATGCATCTGAGAACTACACTGGTGCATGTATAGCTTTTCTCCTCATATGCATCCTACTGTCTAACACAAACAGGATGATTAAAATCATACCTCACTTCTGGCACACATTGCTCCATAATCTTTACAGAACCCTGGCATAGCAGCCATGAATTAACAACCAAAGCTTTGTCAATTCCTTATGTGTGTTCTGTGGCTTAACATTTATAAATGCTGAGTAAAGGTCTTATATACCCTTGGTACTATTCACTTCAGTGTCCATAACTCTACAATGGGAAACAATGGGGGGTTATTAAAATGGAGGGTCTGGCATAATGATTAAAGCTTTATCTGACAGATACAAGGTATAGGGTTTGATTCTGTCCTCTATTTATTGGCTAGGCTTGTAATAGCCTGCATACTGATAGCCTAGTATTTATCTATGGACAATGTAGACAATAACTGTTGAGGTCACTTTTTTATACAGTAATTTACTCTGTATTGATATAATATAAATGGAAAAGAAAGAAATAATTAAAAGAGGATTTTGAGTTGGACAAATCTGGGTTTTGTTAGTCTGTTAATGTTAACAGGACTCCTGTTTGGTAGAGTAACATAAAATGTATTTATATGTCATGAAAATCTGCAGGGTGTAAAGAAGCCATGCATGTGGCAATAGGCATTTTCAAAATCAGCATGACATCTGTGGCAAAATACTGATGAGTGAAACAGTACTGATATTACAGTTACCAAGTAAAATACAGGCTAAATAACTGTAATGATTTTGTCTTCACAGTTTTACTATTTCTAAGTTACATTTCCCAGGGAATTCTTAAATAATTAGTGCAGTATGGATGGTTGAATTGCAGGATGAGTGGCAGGGTGCCGGACCTTCAGGAAAACACCTAGCATGAGCTTGCTAGGCTGTGAAATACTGTGGTCAACCTACTGTGGAAAAGATTATATAGAGAGATGGAAATGAGAAATAAAATAAAGATACTGGCAACTGCAAATTAGGGCAACCAAAATGGAAGAGCAATTCAGGTAACAATTTTGCAATGAGGCTTGCCAGTGCAGACTGAAATTGGTGTATAAAGACAGAGACAGCAAAATTATATTAGGGGTAGTAGTAGGTTTAGCACAAATGTATATGTATGAGGCCTCTGCTCCAGCCAGAAGGCACAGACGTAACAGTTATCACCTGCCAGTTCAGACAGTGATACAATCATGTCTAACATTTCATCTCCCAGTTAACAGAAATAATAGACAGCTACCATGTGGAGAAAAGCACCATGCAGCACCTGCTACAGATGCATTGCCTTCACATTGAGGTTCATGGGTTACATGGGATACCCATTGCTGTAGACAGCAAGGTATGTGTAGCTTTGTCTACTGCCTATTAGGACCTTCTAGTGACCAATAGGAGACACACTGGATATTTTCAAAGCATCTGCTCGAAACATTCGATTACCATTTCTTGATGCTATGCTGCAGCATAAGCAGGAGTATAAGTCATTGTCATGCATCCTGGCAGAGAACAACAACACCATGTGGGAGATTTTTATGATATAGCCAGTTTCCCTGAGGTACTCAGAGCCATCCACTGCAACTACATTACCCTCAAGGCTCCAGGTGGGCACAACAATAATGCTAATTCAGCTGTAAGTGATTCAATTCTATGAACTGACAAGGTGGGTTCCAATGCATGGGGAATAATAAACAATATTTTACTGCACAGCACAGCAGTGCCCATGATTCCGATGTCTAGCATAAATGAGACATTTAACAACAATTTTTACAGCATAATTCTAATGATATTTCATTCCCAGTGCTGAGTAGTGATGGCTGATCACAATACGAAGAAACACAAACACAATTGCACAGAATGTATGCAACACTGCACTATCACAGGCCCAAAAAATTGTTGAATGTCTGCTTTGATTCACAACGTGCTGTTTTCACTGTCTAGATGTCTCCAGCGGTGCTATGCAGTATGATCTATAAACATACATCAAAATACATCATTCCTCATGCTTATGGGAGCTGCTAGCACCCAATGATGTCTGGGCTGCAAGGGAAGAGGCTGCAACCTGCACTGATGTGGCAGTCAACTTCTGTCCACCCATGGCTTTCTGAGACAAAGGGATGGTTGCATAGTCACAGGAACAGTGACAGAGAAAGAGGGTGATAATATTCCATCGCATTATCCATGCCTGACATTGGAACCTTGACTGCACACTGTACTAGGGCAGTGGCAGTTATTGTCAGGCTCAAGGAGTGCCCCAACATCAGGCACACTGAAATCTATAGTGGAAAATCTGACAGTGAAGCACCTGTGCAAAGAAACACACACCAACATGTATCAGTGCTATCGTGTCACACACACCCACAGCCCAGTAAAGATACAAATGTAAAACAGAGTGTCATCTTAAACATGTAGGACACATACTTTGTGCAGACTGAAATTTTAACTGAAGTCCTGACATGCCTATAAGAACAAACTGAGCATCCTCAGTATTTGCATAGTTCTAATGCGTGTATGTTAGGTAATATCCACTGATACACAAGGTGCTTAGTGAAGTTCTGCATCAGTGTTAAGCCCTCTACTGGTTATGAGGAAATTGTCATGCCACTCAGACAGAGATGTGAGGAACTTCTCTGTTTCAGTTATTGGGTAATCTGTCAGAGGACTCTCCCCCATTGGTTCCACACTCCTTTGCAAGGCAGCTTATCCTATTGCAGTCATGATGGATCATGCCAGTGGTCGTATGTCATATTTGCAATTATTTACAGCAATGACCATATACAGTGCTGACCTGTGCAACAAGGTACCACCAGAAATCATGGTAGAAGGCCCAGTCTCTTTTACCTATACCGCCATCTATGTTCATGGAAAAACCTGCTGCTGGATATCATTCTCTGGCTGGGAGACCTTCACCATCTTCTTCCTGTCTTTCTCAGGTACCCTACTATGAAAATGAGGATAGACACATGTTAAGCTGTTTGAGTGTTATGCATTTCTCATCTACATCACAGTGCTGCACAAGAAACTCCACAGGTATGTTGGACTTTGTTACATCTGACCAACAAAAAGGCATGTGCCACTACTAATGATTACTTCCTTGAGACAGCAGCCAGTGGGTAATCACATGTGTACCTGTGAGAAAATGCCATGCCATCAGAAAAGGGTATCTTCAGCATGGCATGTGATTATGTGCACCATAGGTCCACAACATCACAAGTACAGCCTCAACCACAACCCACAACTGAGGATGGGTTAAAATTCTGTTCTCCTGTACCTTGCTTGTCTCTTAAGTGATGCACTGTTATAGGCTCTGCAAATGTGCCTGCATGCAATTTTATGTCACCTACCCTATCCATGATACAATATGTCAGTGAAAACACAGTATGCAGTCAGCATGACCAAAGTCTACAGGTGTGATGTGTGTCCCACATCATTAGATCAATGCCCAAAGCAAGCCATCTGTGAACATCACTGACACCCTCTGCAATAGCCTCCAGACTGAATGGTATGCTCACATGTCAGTATGGCACCCTTAACTCTGGCCCAGAGCAACATGTTGCAGACATAGTAATACATATTCCATGTAAGCAACATTGGTGCTATGAATTCCACCACTACCAACACAACCACCACCAATAAATAATTCCAGCAACAAAGATGGAAAATATTTCTACTTACTAATCCCCAAACAGTGACACCAGTGATGTACAGTAATGCATGACATTTCTTTCTTCTCAATGAGTACCATAGATCCAGCCATTCAATCACAGTCTTTTGTGCATATGGGGTTGAAGTGTCACATGAATAGATGGCAGTAATCTAGAGACAATATTCACACAGTTGGGTGCCAGGGTTTTTCTTCTATACCACACACATGTTAGTAAAAGAAATTATCATTACAAATGAACAACAAACATAATATTTTGAAATGCGTAGTCATTTCCAATCACACTTCTTGGAAGTACAAGATAAAATGTCTCTCCTTTTCCTGTCAACCACAATTTGGGATATTGTTTGAAAAAACATTCACCCCACACATATTTATCAAGCAAGACTGAGCCAAAGATTGTCCACTTCAGAATCCTTTCCCCACACCCTCCACATAACACAGATGATACGTTTGGCAGCTAATTATACTTGCACAATACACAAAAAACACAGGAGAGTCAGTAATGTTAAGCCCACAGTCCCTGACCTACTCACAGAGTTGATGTGCTCTACCTTATACAAATACATCTTTTGCTGTGGCGATTAATGTACACTAAAGCACAACAATGGAAACAATGCTGGGTGAGCTGCATAACTTCATACTGTCATGCTCTGCACATCCAACCGCCATCCTTTCATGCCATGCATATACTCATCACTAGAGGGCAGCAGCAGCACAGTATGTTGTGCTGGCTCAGTGCCCATCACTTCTCTTTTCATGCTAGCAGCAACAAGGTTTACCACCATGAAGGAGCTCTCGAATTGTTTTAGATTGTGACCTGTGAACTGGCTGCTTCTTCTGAAGGGAATGAGAGTGACAGGGCTTTCAGGTGGTGCTCTAAAGAATTAAAAATATTTCTGCACCTCATGTGCCTGCTGGTGGACTCATATGAGGAACCCCATTATAAGTCATTGCCTGGCTCAGCCTTGTTAAGTCAGTGACCATTGTAACTGGCATCACTCTCTCTTCAGAGCATTGCAGGTACCATTACATTGATCCCAAAAGGTGGCAACTACAGTATTTTATCAAGGGCAAGAAGGGGTCAGACAGAATGCTCCTGAGAGTTGTATAGTAAGCATGCACAACAGTTGCATTTTATTGTAATTTAATGCATAACTACAACCCTTGCAAGACATACAGTTCATGTACATTTGTACTTCTTGTACTGTTTTTCAGCTCCTGAGCATATTAAGTAGAAACAGTGCACAGTGGAAAGTACCTGACTGTAATAATTTAGCCACATATACATGTTATAGCTTGTAACACCCACTGCTTGCAATAATACATACCTCTGGACACACTTGCACTGTCCATGCAAGTGTAGCCTTTGACCCACCAGCATTACTTGTTAGTGCTGACCCACGTTCATGGTTGGGAATAAATCTCTGGCATAGCTTACCCTTACTTCATGCAAACTGCTAAGCTTTTCTTCACACATAATAATTTGGTCTCCTACCATTCTGTGTGCACTGACGCAGCTCTGGCATTTCTACACAGAGCAGCAGTCACACTTCCCCATTTTTGGTGTTTGATGTCCTAGACAAGGCCATTGACAGTGCCACTTATACATGGCAAACTTATAGATGCTCTGTCTTGCACTACTGCCTGGTTTATATTATACCACATTTAAAAACAGTGACCACTGGGACTGCTTGCTAGGGAACTGCTGTGAGGGCCACCAGTATAAGGTGGCTGCAACTAGCATTACCCATTCTGTTGGTGCATTTATCTCTAAGATGCTCCCTGGGTCCATGAGCAATATTATAGCAGTTGACCACCATATGCTGATGAATACCCATATTAACACCACTGCACTGGTTGCCTTTACTACTTTACCCCCCGGATTCATGAAGCTTGCGCCAGGCGCAGGCGTAGCATAGGTGGCATAATGCCAAATATGTCTGCCGAGCGATTCAGGTACATACCAATCCCACGTGCACTACCGGCGTACGCCAGAGCTACGCAGCCCTCGGCATAGGTATGCAAATCACCCCATGCACAGTGTCACACCATGCTAATGAAGGCATACAGTGATTCACAAAGTGGTGCAGGCATAGTGCAAGCCCATGGAAATGTAAACCAAAAACACGGTTTACATTTTCCCAAACAGAACATCGGAGTTATGGAAGCGGACCACATGCATGTATTACAAAGTTAACATATGCCAATGGACAAATACACAGCCAATGGCACAAGAAAAGATGCACAACACCTAAAAAACAACATTTAATATCATGTCCACAGTAACACACAGTACAACCGCAGGGCATGTGTGTGCAAACAGGAATACAAAGAAAATATATAAAAATGGCAGAAAATCGCAATGAAAGACAAATTAGGATTGCACCATAATATGCAATGGTAGGCATGGCACACCGCAAGCAAGGCGCAAGGATTGCCAGGTGCCCGCGACAGTGTTCGGCACTGTAACTATGAATTAGTAGTCAATGCCATGCAAATGAGTGAGGTAATACTGAATCACAAATGTCCTGCTGGATTAAGAATGTACCTGACGGCGCAGCACTATAACACCGAGGAGTGTATCAAAGGTGATACATGACATCAGCAGAGGGGTGTGTCACCGTATCAGTAAGCACATTGGAGCAATGCAAATCTGGCCTGCCCATTGCTAAGCAAAGCTGAAGGACAGGGGTGGGGAAGAGGGTATAGAACCGTTCAGGTGAGAGCACACATGGTGCCCGAAAGTGCATGTGTACGGGGATGAACTCATGCCCGAAACCCGGTAAGCGGATGCACGCACTGCGAACAAAAGCACAAACAGGAAGGTCAGGGCAGAAAAGAAGGAAATGCCGAAGCAGGGTAATCGGCATACTAATGAGCAATTAACACCAATCAACACACGGTGGCCAATTGACGGCAGTAGACAAGCCTGTATGCAGAAACCTGCAAAACAGGATAGGGGAGGCATAGGATTGCAAAGAAAGGTGTGGAGGACCTGGAATGCAAAGATAGGAGAACTGTCATAGCAGAGCAAAGCAAACCCACATTAGATCAGCAATAGCACACATTACGCAAGATAAGCCAGGTCTAGGAAAGTACAAATGAAAGCAGGCAGCTGGATGCATGCCAGCAAATGGTAGGTGTAACGTGCACAAATGTAAATGGAAGGGCAGGAGGTAATTCATGGCATCCAAATGTAATGCAACACCAAAGGCAGCACAATAGCGGTTTCGTAAATAAAACACAGAAGATACCCTGTAGCCACGATCGTACATACACACCCTATGACATCATCAGTGTTCACAGCAAAACAGTATAAAGTGTGAAAGCACCCAACACACATCTGTGTATTCCCAAACACCACACCATAGGTGTAAACAGACGGGGAACTTTTAAAATGTACATGTTGGGAGCTGCCATAGCTGTGATTCATCAGCATGTGTTACAGACCGACAGTGTTGTGGAGGATGATGCCGACAACCACCGTAGGCCTCGGAGGAGGAGAAGAGTGTTCAGACTAAGGGTAACCTACCAGGGGCTACATGATCTGGAGATAGCAGAGCATTATGGGGTGGACAGGGACATCTTACAGCAAATAGTAGAGCTGTACCAGCCACGCCTGAGAACCAGAAACAACAGAGGGGAATCCATCCCAGTGGACACGAAGGTATGTGTAAGCTTGCGAATACTAGCCACAGGTACCTTTCAAAGGCCAACTGGAGATATAATGGGGATCTCACAGGCATCGGCATCCAGGGTACTACACCAGTTCCTGGATGCCATGTTACCACATGCCAATGAGCATATACACTTCCCCCGAACTCAGGAGGAGTTGGCCAGCAATATGCGTCACTTCCACCATGTGGCAAACTACCCAGAGGTACTGGGTGTGATAGACTGCACTCATATACAAATTAAGTCACCACCCAGTGAGTATGGTAGGCGCTACATAAACTGCAAGGGATTCCACTCCATCAACTGCCAGGTCATGTGCAATGCCCAGGGCATTATCATGTATGTGTGTGCTGGCAGCCCTGGAAGCTATCACAACTCCCATGTGTGGCATGCCTCACAGCTGTATCAGGTATTTGTCAGGGGGGACATCCCACAAGGTCACCTTGTGGGGGATGCTGGCTATGCACTGGAGCCATGGATGATGACCCCCATCAGAAATGCACACACACCAATGCAAGAACGCCATAATGAGGCACATGCACAAACCAGAATCATTATAGATTGTGTGTTCGGGATGCTGAAATCATGGTTCTGGTGCTTGGACACATCTGGTGCATCCTTGCAGTACTCTCCAGGCACATGTGCCCACATCTTCATAGTATGTGCCATGCTACATAATATGATCCTGCGGAAACAGCTGCAGCAGGGTCATAATGGGGTAGAGCCTCACAGCCCACCACAAGTGCCAAGGCCAACACAGGCACAGAGGGATCCAGACCACGGACACACTGTGCCAGCCCCAGTAGGCAGACGGAGGCATGCCCAATATGCCTACGCTTTGGCAAAGAGGGAACGTATAGCACATGCCTTGACAGTGTAGGCTCCCACGGACTGACACCCCTCCCCACCTGCACACAGTAACATGGATGGCACTCAAACATGACTACCTGTAAATTGTGATGTATAGGTGGCCCACTGTGGAATCCTACATAGGCAGCCCTCAAACATTGTACATGCAACAGCCATGGGAACACGGAACTGTCAACACCTGAACAGTAGATGCGCCCATCAGCATCTGTCGGTGCTGTGTGTATAGGTTCCCAGGTACATCAGTAGGTACATGCCCGATTGTCAGAGGCAAAACACCAAACAGGGCAAGCAGTGACATCCGTCGCCACAACATCGAGTAAGCAACTGTTGCGTACTGGAGCAGAGGCAATCGTGGGAGCACATGTGTGTAAGCACTGTCCTACACACAGTCATCACGGATTACCCACCACGTTACTGAGGGGCTCCACAAAATGTAATCATGGATGTAGTGTCAAGGCAGAGGATGTACCCATGACAGGCATTAGTCACCCCAGCATGCTGCATCCACGGTCGTATGAAGGCGTAGCAAATAATCGGGTGTACCTAATTGTGATATACATACCCAGTGCTGGAGTACAGCCAGTAAACATCACATGGACATACCATTAACTGGACTCATCAAATTGTAAACTAATGGAGTCTTCCATGTGAGTGTAGTGTGGAGTAACTGCTGTAGTGTACTGCACATACAAATTTACATAATTCGTGTACAACCCCCAGATGTCCAAGTGGTACATGCAGTGACTGTCATGCATGTTCCTGGTCCCACGTCCCACAAGGGATGTCACATAATCCCGACAGCACGGGTAATGCATTCTGATTGCAGGTCATCAGAATATTTGTAGCACACGTTAGCGGGAATAAGCATTGCCCACAGCTGGTAAGCAATGTTTAAATACAACTATACGGATATGCGTGAAACAGGGCTAAGTGTCACCGACCACTGCACAGATCATGGTCAATGATGTACAGAACAGGTGACACCAGCATTAGTCACCCCTGAACAAATAGAGCCTGCTCTGAAGGGTAAAACGACCACTGCCAGGAGTGGAACAGGCAGTCATGTACACAATCACCCAACACTATTGCTAGGCAAGATGTACGTACGGTAGGATTGCCACAGTTCAAATCACCAATGTGGGACATATGCCAGATGTCAGCAGGACGACACACACCCGGCCAGGACAAAAACCAGAACAACAATGTTTTGCATAGATAAAAAACTTATAGTCTAGTAATGGTCGCAGGTATGTGTTCCTACATGTAGGTGGGTCAGATACAGAATAAGTGTGTCATGCAACTATGACATAAACTATAGGGAATATGTTTGTCCCAAAGTTGCAGGACATTTCCTATGTTCACAAATATTTCGCAGGACACAACTGCACAAAGAGGGATTGTCCCTCACAAAGTGGGATGGGAGGTAATCTTAACCTATGGCAGGTGTGTAATGTGGCAGGTACAGACACAAACATGCGGAGTCCAGGAAACACAGTATACACTGACAAACACACAATGAAAGGCGTAGCGTGCCTGTCACCACCCCTGTCCGAGATATGTATATAAATATATATATATATATATATATATATATATATATATATATATATATATATACATACATACATACATATATAGATATATATATATATATATATATATATATATATATATATATATATATATATATATATATATATATACACATATATAATACAGATAGAAAGGGCGATAGTGTGATATATGTCGATATACAAGGGGTCACTGGCATCTGCAAATATATAGATAGGTCGATGACATTCTAAACACCTTTGAGGTACAAATAAACAGGATACCGCCAACTATGGAATGTGTCACACACCGATATGCGTAACCAGGAGGATGAAAGACAGAAAAAACACAGTACTGGAACAGTAGAACCACGAGCAATAAGACAATAGTAAGGACATGTATTCACCTCTGTCGGCAGTGCAGTCCACGTAGGTACCGTGTACAACCATGGTTGTGAGTGATGTAGCCTGTGTATGTGTGTGTTGAGGGTGCCATGTGTGTTCTCGTGTGACTAAAGTGTGTGTGTGTGTGTGTGTGTGTGTGTGTCCGCATAGTGTGTCTGTAGGTGGCAACTTGAAGGTAGATGATTACAGTAAGTGCGGGTATAGCTATCCATAGGCATGCGGTAAACACCTGTCCCACATTGGGAGGGACAGCCCCCCACTGGGCAGGTGTGTCTTGACATGAAACATTAGAAAGGGCAACTGTCCGTGAGTGTAGGACATTAGTATGTCCCACATAATATGTGATAGTTGCAGGAAATACTCATGCCTGTATGTAAGAAACGGAAGTGTTACATGCAAACCAATAAGTAGTGAAGGACCAAGAACAATAGGTATGTAATGAGGATAAAAGTATGTGACATCCTGTGTACTGACCATGGCCATATGTCAGCTTGTAAACACCACTGTGTGACCCGCAAGTGTCCAACTATGGCCGTATGAAAAGGTGGAAAGCCATGTGACAGAGGGTCTGACATCAACACCACTGCAATGACTGCAAATATCTGGGACAGACATACAAGGGATAGCGTTCATTTACAAATATCCCTGCACATATCGCCGTACATCTGGAGGTATGGAAGTATCAACTGCACCTGCATACCATATAGAAACCAATTAACAATGGCCCAAAGTAAATTCCCATAATAGAAGTCTATTAAGTGATAGCACTGTAATTAGGGAAGGGGCCCACACACATATATATGGACTACGTAGAAATGCAAGCCCCACAAAACCGTATATGCTACGTACACCCGCCTACATCCCCCACACTGTAAACAATAGCAATACAGACCATAACCACAGCCCAAACATCTAGTTAGTCAATTACATCCGCTGAACCATTGACATACCTTGTAAGAAACATTTAAAGGTGCCATGCAAAATTGTATCCGTCGTATAACGGAACAAATGGCGATGTTACAGGTGTTTGCAATAGTCCTTTATCAGATGGGTGGGATGACAGGTACAGTCACAGGTAGAATCACATACTCAAGCTGTCACACGCAATCCATGGGGGACATGACCCCAAAATAGACTTGGCTCTACACAAAGCAGTTGCAATTACACACAACAAAACACAATGCAGGCCGTCTCCCCGAAGGCAGGGCAAATGGCCAACAGCCAGGTGGAAAATTCAATTATACCCCACTGCTGCTGCGTAATTGGCGAATGGAGTAACTGCACAGCTGAAGTGCACGTAATTAGTCACACCAGACCACCAATTGGTGGCAGTAAACCGCATGTTGCAGGTATAGACGTATATAAGGATGACTTGCCAGATATGCAAACTGTATGCTCATACCGTATAACAGTTGAAAGAGTGATACAGAAGAGCGAGATAGAGATGAAACACCAGAATGATATCAAGGTATGTATAACACTAACTGTATGTATAGTATGTTCTCTATTATGTAATGTCAGTGTATGCATAGCCTGGTTTGCAGTAATTAGCAGTGTCCGCCATGCATAAAGTGGGGAATGGTATTTATGTAGTGATGTCTCGCCGATCGTACTAATGCTTGAAGAAGATGTGCGTCCAGCAGTGGGCCACACGGTAAACAGCACAGACACCACAAGGGATGCAACATGACGGCATTAAACAGAACAATGTCATATGACCCGCCGTCAGTGGCAGGGTATGTCCAATAAGTACGTGCCATAGCAGGGGATGGTATATGTAGATATACTGTAACAGTACGCATGTGTAAGGGCATATAACGTCAATGCCATGTCTAAGGTGGACCCTCTGTGCAAGTAATGGTTGAATTATGGGATACCATGTAAAACATGTGTAATGTCTAGTACAGTAGATTGATACATCAGATATGTTACACAGGAGAACAGGCATATGATGAATAACAAAGGTATCATATAGTAATGTGAGTAGTATGTAATTAAGATATGTATAAACAGTTATGATGAAATAACTATGTACTCCACTCTGTGCATTTGCAAAGGACGCAAACATTACTCCCATACTAGAATAGCAGAAGAGATGTGACAGACAAACATGAACATGAATGGCGTGTACAATAACAGTATACATATGGCCCATAGTCACAGGACATTGTAATAGTGTGACAGCCAATCTAACTGGAAGGGCTATACCAGTAACCATGCACAAAGGACATGTAATAGCTGCACAGGTTCATAGTGGGGTACCATGCAGTCTGGCAAGTCAATGTGTAACAACAACTACAGTGTGCACACCAGTGGCACCTCTCCAGGGTAGTGTCCTGTGAACAGAAGAGCCAAGTGTAACCTGCATCACTGCACAGTACAGCCACTGCAGTGATCCCTGGCATACATGTGTCCACCATCCAGCAAGCGAGGTATCACATGAACACTGCTACTGACTGTCCATGTGTGATGTACATAGGAATCATGTCCCAAAGCATGGTGATTGTCCGGTCTGGGAATGCAACCCCCAAGCACATTCCACACACAGTCTCGTGTGTGCACATATCCATGAGCATCATGGTCATAGTGGCTATTGTGTAAGTCGTGTATGCGGAGTATATCCATAAACATATTTGCAGACATGGGCCCTGTCTTTGCAGCAGACGTCACTCCTGAGTATGTAGTCTGCAAATGTGTACAGACGTGGTGTCTGTACATAAGCCACATACATTAACAGTTGTAGCTCAATAAACATCATGGCGTTTTAATGTTGGGTTATGTAAAGCTGTTGTGTAAGGTACACCCTACGCGGGATGTTGTACCCATGGATTTGTGTATACGTCCGGTGTTCAGAGGTACAATGGGTGTCTATGTACCAGCTACACACCCAGTACAGACATGTGTGAACACGTAGAAGGATATCCACGCCACAGTGGCAATGTGGTAATCACAGGAGTGTGTGTGACATACATGTGTCTTACACACATGTACAATACAACATGTATGTGGGGGACTAACACCTATGTGATAACCAGTGGGAGGATGGTGTACTGCAAAGGTGATGTTCCCACCAAGTGTCATGCAGGTAGAGGCCATGATGTTCATATCAGTATCTGTCACAGTGACACCCGTATGGATGGGGTCTGTATCAGCTGGTGGAGCAACAATGGCACTGGGTATGCAGTGGTCCGTAAAGCTAGGCAGGGAAGTCCCCTCAGAGGTAGCCTGTACCTCAGGGAAGCATATACCGAACATGAGGGCCCCATGACTGATGACCATGGTAAGCCAAGTGTAACTGGATTGCAGTATGTGATATGGTAGGCCACCCTCAGTGTGTGGGTCCCGTCCATTAACCACATTGCATAACATCCGGAGACATAGGTTGTGATGTGCAGGTGGATGTGTATGTAGTCAATACCAGAATGGAGAACGGTGCTAAATGGCGGCGAGAGGACAATGCAGGCTGTGTGGACACCCGTGTCGTCATCAACTACTCTGGCGACTATAGGAAAGGTGTTCAACAGGTGTAGGAGGCATGCTGTGGCCCCAACAATACCAATCCAGCTGGCATCAAAGGACTGGAGCACAACAAAGACTCGACGAATGATGTCCATGATGATGTGCCCTGTAGCCGTGTATAACAGTCCAGTGAGGTGTGTAGGGCAATAGTCCCAGTCGTACAGTGTGGCACCACCTATGAGGAGTGTTACTGTTGCTGTGTGCCAGTCAGGGGCCACAATGTCTGGTACAAGGCTATTACTGAATATGGTATCCCAGTGGGGAGACATGGTGTTCAGAGTTCTGTGGACATCACAGTCTGGGATATTGCAGGGTGACAAGGGGCCTGTGTCCTAGGACATATAGAGCGCAGGTCAGTACTGTGTAGGTGTGACTGCAGGTACACCACAATGTACCTGCAAGGAATGTGGCCCTGCAGGGAGTGAGAGGGTGTAATGTTAGCAATGGAGCCATCAGACAGCATGTTGCCAACATCACCTGTTACCATCATGTTCCAGAGTGACAGTTGTATACGACTACTAACATACCACCATAATGCCTTGTGGTACATCTCGGAATGTGTCGCAGTAATGTGTACGTAGCTAGTTATGGTGTATGTGATGTGGGATCCTGTGGCCCTACCGAGGCTGACCAGTGTGTCACCCTGCCCATGGGAATGTACACCACTGTGTAACAGCCCCCACCTGTTGTTGTAAAGTATGTCCATTGGTCTGCACCCCCAGAGTGTCGTCTATATTTTGGTGTGTATCAGCATGGCTCTGTGTCGAATAGCATGAACCACATTGTCGTGTACATGCTATTGAAGTGCACTGGGGTATGTCTCAGCATTTGCCTGTGCATTGTCCACCTGGACGTGTGTCACGACAACTACCGCTGTCATACGACATCTGTAGTTGGTGTTGTAGTACTCATCTACTGTGTATGCCGTGAAGTGTGTGGTGCCGGTATGTGGCTAACAAGGGTGGGTAGCAGAAGTTTGGATTCCACCAATGAGGGGATAACCGCAGGTGTGGAACAGCAGTCACATGTTGGTAGTGTCCATGTCAAGGATACTGTTGGTCGTGGAGGTGGTGTATGTGTCAAACCAGCTGAGCAGAGGTTATGACTCACACACAGTGTACGCCTAATGTGTCAGTACACGTGCGGCTATCACAGTTAAGTGTGGGTTACTGTCAGTCTCACATTAGTAGCAGCAGTAGTTCTGGACACAGTTATATGCCCGTGGAGCACCTGTGATGCATTGTGCGAAGTAACCAGCCGGGATGTGTGTACAACATAGTGGAATATGAGGACACCTCAGCTGTGGGTGTGCCAGTCCAGGTACGTGCCTGAGAGGTACTGTCTGTCTATACCCAGTCATTGCAGGTGTGCTCTGCAGAGCCAAGAGGCAGGTCCCAGTCACTGCAGAGATATTGCAGTGGTGCTGTATCAGGTGTGCCTTGCCTGCATGCGTCACAGAGGATGACGTCAAGCATTGTGTGACATGACCATATGCTTCGCTAGCCAGTTCCCATTCCGGTGGTGACTGTTAGTGGGCACTGTGCAAGACAGGCAGTATAAAAGCAGCAAGAGTCCACCATGTGATCCGTACTCCCAGGGCTGACAGGTGCAGGTCAACTGTGCCACATCATCATGTTGTTTGTCCGGGTCTGTCAAAGTGGATGTATTCTAGATGCCTGTGGAATGACAGCAGAAGCATGGACAACTGCTGGGAGTGACACAGTCGTTCGTAGTACAGTGGTAACAGGTCCGGATGACTGAAAATGCTTCCCAGGGCGTGGACCACACCATCAGGGCAACAACACTGGTGGCCTATTGCATGTATCTGCACATGTAGTCTGTGTCCTGAGTGACAACTTCAGTCACACAAACATGGAAGGGGAGTCACATCATACCTGCTGACTTGTGGCATGTGTGCATAGGTTATGTTGCAGAACCAGTTACTGGACAGCAGGATGTAAGTGACTATTGCCTTGTGTAGCCTGCTGAGTGCAACAGCAGTGTGACCACCGACAGTCACCTAAGACAGGTGTGTTGTGTATGTTATGACACCCTACTGGCTGTATGTGATGGGCACACGTGTCTGTGGGCTATAGGTTGGTGTGGTTGTGTTTGGCGATGTGGGCTGTCATCGGTGCCCACACAGAGTATGGAGGGGTACTGTACAGGGTGTCTCCATATGTGTGGCCTGTGGTGGGGATCATGTGGGACCATGTGATGTGTGGGGTGCGTTGCCAATGTTGCACAACCCCACATGACTGTCAGGTGCAGTCAGGGTTGGTGACAGTATAACCCCCAGCAGGGCTGCATATGTGCATCCCCCACAGGCTGTACTGTTGTATGTTGGGAGGTGTGCATTGACTGTGGACATGAGAATAGCTCTATTGCCACATGTACAACATAGTCATCATAGTGATAGGCAATAGCACTGATACGTGCCAGTTGGACATGCCTGTATATAAGTGATATGTGGCAGGTGGACAGGCCAAAGAAACCACCATGTCTCACGAGGTATGTGAGTGATGTGTTGTACAGTTATCAAGCTGGAAATGTATGGACAGACAGTGTACCTGTGAGGACTGGTGTGAAATGGGTGCTAAACTAAGCAGTAGCTCATAACGTGCCAAGAAGCTCTGAACAAGTGCTGAGCATGCCCATACATTACAGATAGGGTGTTGTATACTATCAACCCACAAGTGTTGACAACAGTCATGATTGGTGGCACTGCATCAGAACACTGCCGGGTATGGTCTGCAGGTCCATGAACCATTATCAATGTAGATGTTAGCAGTACAGATGTACAAGACAGTATGGATGTTTGGCTACAGATGCCTGTGTATGTCACAGGAGTGTTCTACTAGTGGCCTGTTGACAGACTCACAACTACCAAAGGTGCTACAGTGACATGTGCATATCACATGGTGTCAGCTACAGTAAACCAGGGTTAATGTGTTGTACCCCACCTGCATTGTAACCCATACCACACAGACAAATGTCAGCCATCTGTGTATGTGATGATGTGAATGGCCATGACCTATGGGCAGTTGTTGTCACAGTGTTGTGAACAACATACAGAATGTGCTGTGTGTGTGATGTGTGTGACATATGTGCACATTCTGGTGGACGATATCAGCAATGACACCACTAGGGGAATACCCCTGTACCCATTAAGAAACACCTAGGCTGTGGTCAACAGTATGGACACTGTGTTAGGGATGGTGTAGTGTAGTACACCTCCCTGAGCTGGAGACATCTCCCTGGCCCTTTAAGTAGTCATCCGAGGTACCCATGACATGACAGGGTGGTATCCATGAGCACGGAGATCATTGGACAGGCATACACAGCAACCGTGTGACCAATATTGGAATACACATCACCCTCCAGGGGTAGGGCCCATGCGTGGATGGCCGATACCAGCCTCCAGAATACTCACCTCCAGTATGCAGCATGCTATCCACCTTGCATACAGACATATGCCACACTATACTGTTAGACATGCTACATGTCCATAGCCTGATCTGAAAGACATACGTCATGGACAACCACCGTCCTATGACTAGGATGGCCAAATGCTGGACAGATCCCTGTGCCATACCTGTGACATACTCCTGCCATACCATGCAGCCCTGTCCACATAGCTGCACATATCATCCCTGCCATACATGGTGTGATGGTCGTATGGTAGATGTAGTATCATCTATCTGGATCAGTAATGTGTCACTGATGCCCCTCGTGGTGGCGTAATGGGTGTCGGATACAGCTAGGAAACCCAGCCCATACATGCCATAGCTGATAACCTTACCTGCGAATGACGTCCGACTAGCCATTGTCCCATGTCTATCACATGTGCAACACAGGTGATCCATGGCAGGATGTTGAACAGCTGTGCAGTGTACATGTCTATGGAAAAACAGATGCATGTACAGGTTTCCATGCGTACTTGGTGCATTGTCACTGCCCAAGTCCAGTAAGGCTGTGTCTGTGTTGATATGTGACATATCCACAGCATGTAGGTCAACAGCATTACCGTGGATACATCAGGCATGGGTAGATAGGTAAGAACACCAGTGCATGCAAACAGACATGTCCACATGGAGACTGACGTCACATGCAGTAGGAACACTAATGAGGTGACACACATATATGGGGATGATATCCAATGCATACTGGGTGTTACATGTGTGGGACACATACATGCCAGTCATGTTAGTGTCATGTTGATTTGCAAAGATAACTGTGCGAATGTAGTAAAATGTATGTGCAGCAGTATCACTGTACATGTCTGTAAATGTGACCTGTCACCTTCATCATGTCTTACAGATAATGCTGCGTACACACCTACCAGCATATAGCCGACAGGAGGATGATGTCATAATACCGTATCTCCATGAGAACTATGAGGTGTTATTTAGCCACGTGCCACAGCATGCACAGCAGCGGGATGACCTGTGGCAAGATCTTCGCAGGAGGGTCAATGAAGTGGGCGGCCACAACCGCACCTACCAGCAGGTGTGCAGACACTGCACGGACCTCATACATCATGCAAAACAGTGTGCCACTGCAATCACCAGGGAACAAGGTGGTACGGGTGGTGGGCCACCAACCCAGCCTCCACTCACACACACACACAGGAGCTACTAGCCAGTCTGGGAACACCCTCAGAACAGCCCCCACAAACAGTAGCTGCCATCGTGGAGGTGGGTGTCTCCCAACCAATGAGCCTGGAGTTGCCTGGTAAGTCAGTACTGAACATATGGCCAGTATATCCCACGTACGTGCATGTGTCAGTGTACATCATGTAATGTAGCAACATATGCAAGGTATGTGGACACACATGCTTTATGCCACCCTGTGTATGCACCATACCTCTGACCTGTACGGGTATTTGCAGGATGTCCAGATGTCTGCCTCATATTGTCGGTGTGTTCCCCTTAATATCTGTCACTTTCTGACAAATAGCTGAGGAATGGAGTCATTACATGATGACATACTGTTGTGTTTACGACTGCACATTCTGTTGCAAACCCATGTGCATGCAAACCTATTAGTCTATCAAATATCCAGGTTAGTAAGAGCAATATGTCACAGTTGTCCCTATATGTCCCCCATCATAGTAGGCTTTGTCCACATTTATTGTTCTAAGAGGTTGAGAGGTATGGTATGCACACATGTGCTGACTATATGCTGTTGTACAGGCAAATGTGTTAACCTGCACTGTGCACCCTGTGGCTGTCATACAGTCATGGATAATGTTCATACTGCTGTGTCACCCTATACAGGTACCTCTGGCGTGCCGCACAGACAAGAGTTCGTTGCCAGTGAGTCTATCATCAGTATCAGGCATGTCAAAGCATAGATCTATTCGCCATGTGGCCAGTTAATACATGGATATACAGGTCGCATCACCCATCATCCACACAGGCCACCCATGTGCAATATATACAACTGAAATGATACACAGACAGGAAACTACAGTAGTTGTCATTGCTACATGTGTGTCCAGCTGTGCATACAATGATGGAGGTGTTCTACAATGGAGGCATATGTACTATACAGTGGAACAACATGTGTGGTACACAAACCAGTACCACACAGTGAGCAGTGATATGGGCAGACCACAGGCATCTTGTGTTATATGCCCCTGCAATGGTTTCACACATCGTGATGTTCCATCCGACATGTCTGAGACACGTAGCGTTTTGGTTGCAATATTGTCACAATTTCTCATAACCCATACCCCACATACCACACATACACTTGTTGTCTGCATAGCCCTGTGGATGGTGACATAACCAACATCTATGGGTGTATGTCATATGGGACAACACAGACATGTGTGATAGACGGCCATCACATACATGACCAACACATGTGCACACATGGCCATGGGGCGATGGCCAGAGACACGTAGCCGCAGAAGATGGGATGTGGATACACCCTGTCCCACTTTGCCCATACATGGTCCAAGTACAGCCGCACTAGACCGATTGTACAGGTGACGTGGTACGCTCTACATCATAAATGCCTGTGCACAGCTAGTGGAGGTGTCAGTGACATGTACCTCATAAGATGTGTTGAACATGATGTCTGTGTCATAGCATGACGGTAGTCACCTTCACAGATTCCACTGACAGTGACACCAGGCCACAGAAACTGTACTTTTCCCCCCTGCTGTAGGACATCACTGTTAGCTGTGCACCATGTGTGCGTGTTACATCAATGTCATGAGTGAAATGGTGACGTGACAGGTCTTTTATGTGTGGATATGGTTGCCAGGCAGCTAACACTCTGTAGTCATCGTGCAGGGGTGTCATCTGTATGTCCTCCAGTGACCTGTCACATGACACAGCATGGTCGGGTGTGTATACACCTCAGCATCGTAGGTCACAATCCACAGGTATGTCATGGGTATGCATGCAGTTCTGGATATGCAATGTGTACATAACATGCACTGTTTAGCAATATAGACGCCTCATGATGCCATGCAATGGCAGTGTCTGTACATCACACTGTACAGCAATGTAGACAGCTCAGTCCCCTACCATGCCCATGCACATTTGCTCAACATGCATTCTACCTGTAGGGCATATGGACAACACCGCAATGTGATACCCAGTACGATGCTGTTCATGTGTCACAACACCATTGTGTCAGGCATGCATGCATGTTAATGAACATGTCAGCAGAGTACATGTCAAGATCACCTCAGCCATGTGTACTGTTATCCTGTTCTGGTCCACATGGTGTATCACGGGGATGCATGCATACTACCATGATTGTGTGAATTGCATGGATAATAATATGACACCTGCCTGCTGTAGTGTGCATTCCAGGGGGTATGCTTACAAACACTATTGATGTCTGAGCTGCATGCTGTCAGCTGTATCACAAGCATGCTGCATGCCGTCTGTCATCTCACATGCATGGTGTGTCAGTGTGTGTGTCAGTGTGTTAGTGTGTGTGTGTGTGTGTGTGTGTGTGTGTGTGTCAGTGTGTGTGTGTGTCAGTGTGTGTGTGTGTGTGTGTGTGTGTGTGTGTGTGTGTGTCTATTGTAATGTAGAGTATTTCTTTGCATTCACAGGTGATGTAGGTGCGTTACCCTCCTGTGGTCCATCTGATAGTGTCCCCACAGATGCTAGCAGTGATGAACATATGCACGAGGTACAGGCAGGGATGTCAGGGGCAGAATCTGTGCCAACGGTTGCCATCCCAGCTATGTCCCCCTCTTCCCCGCACACAGTTCAGCTGCCAACACATACCACATCTACAGTGGCCATAGAGGAAGGACAGTCAGCATTTGTTAGCATTGAACAGGAACATGTGGTGGCTACAGAAGGTGTGTCTCCACACCATGGTGGCAATATACTGACTGCAGATGTGCCACACAGGCATGTGGCTGGTGCTGGTCATAGGAAGACCTCTGGCAGACATGCACCTGCAGGACATAGCGCAGCAGCTGGGATCACCAGACACATGTTCCAGACTGTAATGGCGGCACAGGCACGTGCCAAACGGCAGAACAGAGAAGGGCAGAGGCTGCAGAGGGCTTCTATCAGTACCCTAAACAACAACATCCAGGCATTGGCAGGTGCTCAACAGCAGCTTGCTGATGTTCTGGACAGGCGATTGGGTGACATGGTCAGAATCCTCGACCATGGCATGGCAATCCATGAGCGTGAGCTGTCTGTGCTGGAACATCTGGTAGGGGTGAGGCATAGGACACATGGACGTAGGCCAGCTACACCACCTAGTGCAGGTCAACATGAGCGTGCCACCTCACACGGCCGCTCCCATAGTGCCAGTAGCAGTAGCAGTGCAGCTGGTGCTGCGATGTCCACACCAGGTCACAGCAGGCCACGTGCACATGGCCCTGGACGTTCCCGGTGGGGACACAGTTCCAGTGGCCATGTGTCATCGGACAGTAACCATTCTGTACCTCTGCCTGGTAGTGCCCGTGCAACCCCTGGCAGGCACAGGACACGTGGCCGTGTCCGGTCACAGTGAGCTGTACAACCTGGTCTGTACAATCTGGAGCTGTCCATAATACCCTTGTGTAGGCCTCATAAATGACAGAACTGTGTGCACGCATACATGCACACAGCAAACACAATTGTAGGGCTCCACAACACCCACATGCATACGGAACAGACATGTCCATTCAAATCACTGGCCCTTACCCACACACATGATGTCATCCATTGGAGCAGCCTATGCCCCTGGCAAACAGTATCACCCTGTGCATATGATGAAGCCTGTGCCGCATCCCTGTCATCCACACCATCGGTGCAGGGATATGCTCATATGGTCTGATGCACAGGGTGAACAGAATAGTGAGAGGTGTATCTAACATTACTTGTGTATGCATATTGTGGGATGTGTATGTTGTATTGGTCGTGTGTGAATACTGAGATGTGAGAGGTTTATCTAACATTACTTGTGTATGCATATTGAGGGATGTGAATGTTGCACTGGACATGTGTGAATACTGAGAGATGTGTATGTGACATCAGTGGTGTACTGTCAACATGCACCAGTCATACCATGTAGTCCAGGTGCAGCATGCATTGTGATATATTCACAGTATGTGTCTCGGTGACAACAGTAACAGCATGTTGGTAATGCCCTGGCTCCCTCCTATGCTGTACTGGTATATGCCTACAGGTAGCAGTGTTTGCAGTCCCCCATGTGCAACTGTGGAGTACTCACAGGCACGTATGGCAATATCAGCATGCTAAACGTACCCTCAACCTGACTGTTGGACAGTCGAACATGACACAGATGTCCGAACATGACACAGATGTCCGCACATATACTGCACCTGAAGCATGTGGTCAGTTGAGCAGGCTACAGTGGACAGAGATGTGACATACATACTGGGAAACATTACAGGTATGTTGACATGGTGCAGGGGTTGTACACAGCGGTCAGGCCAATGATGACGTTAGAGGCCACCTGATAGCATGAGGCCACACTGTGTAGCAGTAATACCCTGTCAGTACAGGAACATGGCCACATTCACGGGGTCTACAGCACTATAACACACCCCATAGTGTTCATGTGTGGACCCTTGCCTATGTGGTCATCACCCTCGCAGTACTTTGCACCCACAGGACGTGACACAGAGAAGGGACATGCACAGGTAGCCAGTATGGCTGGGACCGATGGCATCAACAGGGTAGTAGACTGCATCACCATGAGGGGTTAGTGATCCTGTTTCCACGGTATGGTAGCATACACCCTCACACCTTAGTAACTGTATTTAGAGCACAACCTAGAGCTGTTTACTAAATTTCCTGTTTGCACTTATTTTTAAAATCGTTTTTTTCTCAAAACTTGCATTTTATCTGTCTTTGGCCTAGCACTCTTGTGTGGGGTCATTTACTGCACTGTTATAACTTGTTGATACTTGTGAACCTCTGTTATCTCTGAAAAAATCAAACAAAAAAAAAATCTTGCTTTTTTCCCACTTTTCTGAGATTTAAAAAGTTCAGTTACAGGCTTGCTGTTCTTGAACTGTTTGTAAGTTTCTGTGAGGCCATTTTTTGCTTGGGCTAAAGGGAAGTCTGTCTGTTGATCAGTGGCAGTGAAAAACATTGCGCAGCCTGCCTGCCCCTGTGGGAGTGGTTACTGACTTGAAACTGTAGTTTTATTGGCCATTTTGGGTCAATTCCAAAACTCCTTCATCTTCCTCTCTTAAAACCCTCTTTTGCTTGGTTTTGCGGTTTTGAGCATAGCACAACAGTGGGCAGTGCCGCCTAATTGGATTTAAACTATTCCTGGCTCCACAAAGTCTGCTCTTCACTTTTTCCTTAGAACTGCTCTATCTCTCAATTTAAACACCATATTCTCATTCTAAGGCCCTTCACTGGTCCAATTAAGTAATCCTACAAGTTAGCACTATTAAACCATAAGCACTACTTACTCTTATACTCTCTCGATTACCCTGTCCTCTATTGGTCCGTCTTAAATTCAGTTTCCCTATATTACTCTGGCATGTCCAAAGGTCAGTCAATGGTTTCCTCCAGTCCAGCTGGTGAATCTGGGAATTTTGAGGCAATGCTACAACTGTCTCATGTACACGGACAACCCTCTCCTCCTCCAAACAGGTTCAAATATATGTGAGAGATGCAACTATTTAGCCACACTGGAGGCTGAGCTCTCTCATCTCAAAACTGGTGTAACCAGTCAGGAGGAGAAGGTAACCTCACACAACACAATTCCAGTATCACATAGTCCCACCACATCAGCGAACCAAACACATAAATACATAAAAACATACTCAGAGGCTCTAAGTAAAAATCTACCTAAGCAACAGAGACCTCCAAAGCAGACATCCAAGCAAACGCTACCTCAAAATAAAACACGCACAACACATAACCCTCAAAGTCAGTGTGCCAAGCAGCCACAGCCCTTAAGGCTGAATAACACACCTGATACTCTTGTAATAGGTGACTCTATTGTCAGACACACTGACGTCCTACTCACCAGGCTGAATAAAGAGAAGGTCATGGTGAGCTGCCTGTCGGGTGCTAGGATCCGCCACATAACGCAAGCACTCAGGTCACTCCAAAGCAAATAAAAATATGACTCAGTCATTGTACATGCTGGTGTGAATGACCTGAGATGTACCTCCCTGGACTACATGAAAAGAGACATAGAGGAGCTCTCTGATCATGTAGCCCAGGCTGGTATGACCCTGACCTTGAGCAGCATCTTACCCTCACCTAGAATGATGCCACAGTACAAAGACAAAATGATCGATTTTAACAATTGGCTAAAATTTTGGTGTCATTCAAAGGGGATCCAGTGTCTGTCAGCCTGGGATGACATGCTCGACAAGCCACATTGCTTAGGGACAGCTTGCACCTGTCACCACTGGGCTTTTGGATATTGGTAAAGGCTCTTGCCACCCCATAGTGCCATTTTTAGGCAAGGCTCAAAAGTCAAACCCACCCCCATAGACAGCACAAGGAACAAGAAACTAAGGGTAATGCTGCTAAACGCCAGAAGTCTTAACCTCAAGATGCATGCACTCGAAGCTCTCCTCAGTATGGAGAACATCGATATCTGTGCAGTGACAGAAACCTGGTTCAAGGCTCCAGAGAACACCCCAGCACTACCAGGCTATACCTCATATCATGCTTTTCGGCCCCAAAATCCGGACCGAACCACAAAAGGAGGGGGAGTTTCCATATTTATCAAGGATATCAAAACCTCCAGGTTAGTGGCATTGCACAAAGTATCAGAGACCATCCATGTGCAACTAACAGTGGGTAAGACTGCTTTTCAGTTCATAGCATCCTACAGACCACCCTCTCAAAGTCAGGAATCCCACTCGGCTTTCCTGAAAACATTGGAGAACATGAAGATCTCTCTGAACACCATTATATTGGGCGACTTCAACTACCCAAACATTGACTGGGAGCACTACTCAAGCCCCAGCACCTTAGCCCAAAGGTTCCTGGAAATTATAAACTCAAATGCTATGGAACAACTAGTCACCACTCCCACAAGAGGGGACAACATACTAGACCTGATCATTACCAACATGGGGACTCTATGCTCCACTACAGAAGTATATCCCTCATTGGTAAGATCAGACCATAAATTAATTTCACTGGATGTCCACATCCCGACCCCACCCCCAGCCCAGAAAACCACAGTGAAAAACTTCTCAAAAGCAAACTTCTCACTTCTCAAAACTGAAGTGGAATCCTTCAAGGCTCCAGGGCCAGTGGAAACTACGGCCCAAACTGCAGAATCCTATATAAACGCATTCTACGGACATCTCCAGGAATGCATGGATCATGCTATCCCAAACAAAACCAAGACCCAATCATCCAAAGGCAGGCATCCAGTCTGGTGGACCACTGCCATAAATAAACTGTACAACAGAAGGAGGAAGCTACTACATGATAGAGCAAAATCCTAATAGGGAAGGCATCTCTGATCAGTACTAGCAAAAAATTACGATCCCTCATAAAATCCTCCAAGGCCAGCTTCGAGAAAAATTGCACAGGACACCAAAGACAATCATAAGGCTTTTTTCAGTTATGTTAGAAACCTGGGATGCAACTCCCAGACTTGTTCTGAGTTGATTCTAAATGACAAAAAATACACTGAACCCACAGACATCACCAATATCCTGGCAGACAGGTTCAGTGCAAACTTCTCCCCCCCTTCCCCCCCAAAAGAGCAAGTATCTATCCTGGCAGAGAGCAGCCTCCCAAACATCTCTGATGCTCAGGTGAAGGCTGCCCTCTCCAAAGCAAAAAACACTGCTTCCATGGGACCAGATGGCATCCCAGGTTGTGTCCTACATGAACTCCAAGAGGAACTAATCCCTCAAATAAAACAGCTATACAATCTTAGCCTCATTACAGGATATGTGCCCACAGAATGGCGTACAGCAACAGTGGTCCCACTCCACAAAGGTGGAGCCTCTACGGACCCTGGAAACCATCGCCCCATAAGCCTGACTAGCTTAGTCTGCAAGGCTATGGAGAGGATCATCATGGAGCTCATAAACAAAGACATTGGGGACCTACAGACACTAGATCCTAAACAGTTCGGCTTTGTCAAGGGCAGATCCTGCCTTTTGAACCTGGTTGACTTCTTCAAAACAGTCACCAAAGCCATAGATGAAGGAAAGGTAGTCCACACAGCCTATCTGGACCTTGCAAAGGCATTTGACACAACACCCCACTTGGGCATCATAGATAAGCTATCCAGCTCAAATATAAACCCCTATGTCACAAGATGGGTCGCAAACTGGCTCAAAGACAGAACCCACAGAGTGAGAGTTGCTGGAGCCATGTCAGACTCAAACCCACAAGTGGCGTCCCACAGGGTTCTGTCCTGGGACCACTCTTGTTCAGTATATACTTTTCGAGGTACAGGCAAACGTGGGAGGACTATGGCTCACCAAGTTCGCAGACGACTGCAAACTGGGTGCCATAATCAACTCTCCAGCTGACGCAAACATCCTTTAAAAAGGTCTCACAGAGACAGATAACTGGTGCCAGCACCATGGTTTAAAGCTAAATGCCAAAAAATGTATAGTCATACTCTTTGACAAAAACAATGTGCCCACAAATTACCACATAGGCGGAAACCCATTAAGTACAGAGAAAGTTATTAGGGACCTGGGGACCCAAGTTGATAGCAATCTCTCCTTTGAAAACCACTTTGCCAAAGTGGTTAGAAAGACCTTCTACATAGCCCACCTCATAACGAAGGGTATCACATCTAGATCAAGAGAAGTAATCGTGCCCCTTTATTCATCCCTCATCAGGCCCATCATAGAATACAATGCCCCTTTTGGGATGTACCTTACCCGACACCTGCAGCAATTAGAAAGACCCCAAAAGTATCTCACCAAGAGGATCAAGGGTCTCAAACAGATGCCATATGCTGCTCGGTTAAAAAAAAACTCCAGCTCTACTCAGTTGCATACCGCCTACTTCAAGGCGATCTATGCCTGACATACAAAGCTATGTCAAATCCAGAATTAATGGACATGATCCACCTCAGTAAATCTAAATCCCTTAGAGCCACATGCTCGAGGAACTTGAACCTCAGCACAGAAATAAATAGAACTTGCTGAAGGGACAGGTTCATAACCCAGAGGCTCCCTTCGCTCTGGAATAGAATTCCAGTTCATGTGAGGCAGAGCACCTCACTGAATCTCTTCAAGAAGAATCTCGATAGGTGGATGGGGGATCGTAGGTTTGTCCCAGGGATTACTCCCGTGTCACTATTAGACAGAGGCACAGTAAACTAAACCTTAAAAAGGGCACAGTATACTCAAATCAAGGGGTGGCGTAAGCCATACAGAATCGGGCTAGACTTATAATTGCCCCAGGGCAGATAGCCTAGTATGAACCTATGAACCTATGGACACCAAGAACCAGACAGCCATACATACATACACATACACACTGTGGTGACCAGATATGTGTGTACAGATAGCCGATGTGTGTGATGCACCACACCTGCCGACCTCATGCTTTCCACACTGCAGTATGTACAGATCTCTACAACGGTGTACAGTGATGTGTTACATCTGGAACGTAGTCCCCACCATATGTGGCATGTGTGGTCACACAAGCGGACACACATGGCAGTGCTGGGAATGATACACCTGCCATATGATGATCCATTTGATAGACATGCAGCGGTACTGTCCGCAGTATGTGTACCAATGCTATGTCTTGCAATTGTGTGGCTATGTGCACATGGGAGGATGTCAGTGATACAGGTGTCACGTGACATACAGTTGGTTACACCTGACCACTGTGTATGCGTTAAGTCATCACCATCAAGTAACAGTGACATAGTGTACTGTTTGCACATGGCATGGTAGGATGGCGTGTGACACACCTGTGAGCCATCCCCGGCACATCTACATCTACACAGGTGGATCACCACTATATGTACACAGATCCCTCCATACGTGATGTACAACCAACTGTACTGTCTGTATGTCACCATATACAGGTGTCAATGATGGGGCTGCATTGTGACGGCATGTTGTAGTTAGGCACAGCTGTGTTACGGACATCGGCCACTGCACATGCATGGTTGCTGCATGCACAGTACAGATTGTACATGTGCGTTGGTCCTACATGTGTCCCCTGTAGCCATGTTTGTATGCATTGCTATTGGTGGACATGTGTGTTGACATACATGACACATGGACTGTGGTATGATATCACGGGTGTCATGGGTGACTACTACAGTGGAATGTGTCCTCGGTCAACACTGCTACCTCCTGTACTGTGAGCATTCAACAGACATGGACCCACCTTCCACTTGCGTGCGTATGATTGCTTAGGCCACTGTTCTGCATGGGGGACAGCAAAGGCTTAGCTATGTACATATGTGTTGTGTGTGTGGTCCATGCACACATCCACTACAATCACATGTTTGACATATCCAAACATGTGTGTTCGTTGGTGTACAGCAACACTCATCTGTCACAGCTGTGTAAGACCCGGGGCCCCTGGTATGTCTTGAGCTGACCTGGTCATGTATAGTGGTATACTTGCAATGCATAACACCTGTTGGAACCCTGTCAGTACATGTGTACCCTGCACAGTTGCTGTAGACCTCTGTACAGTCCACTGGTCATATGTCACACGGTGTTGTGGTAATGTATGGCTGTGTACTGCTGCAGCAATGACATGGTGATGTCTCAAGGGCTACAGTGTAGACTGCGGTGTGTACGTCTGGGATCTGCACCTGTGACAGCTGTGATGGCAGCTGAGTGTGTACTGGTCACTGCATGTGTGTGACTACTCTGTGTGTGGGGACAGTTATACCTTACTGTGCCCTTCCGTGTCTAGACTCCGTCTGCATGCAAGACGGCCCTTTGCAACTGCTGTGTGAGCATGCCCAGTATGCTGTTGTGTAGATGGACACACATGACAGTCCCAACTGAGCCCTTGTGAGTTGAGACTCCGTCCGCATGCAAGACGGCCCTTTGCAACTGTTACGTGTGTGTGCATGCCCAGTACGCTGTTGTGTAGATGGACACACATGACAGTCCCAACTGAGCCCTTGCGAGTTGAGACTCCGTCTGCATGCAAGACGGCCCTGTGCAACCACTAAGTGTGTGAGCATGCCCAGTACGCTGTTGTGTTGATGGACACACATGACAGTCCCAACTGAGCCCTTGTGAGTTGTGACTCCGTCTGCATGCAAGATGGCCCTTTGCAACTGCTAAGTGTGTGAGCATGCCCAGTACGCCATTGTGTAGATCGACGCACAGTACAGTCCGAACGGACATGTATTACTAAGCGTGTGGCCATGTCCAGTGACACCTTGTGTCGGTGATGTCCCTCTGTGCATGGCCGTTGACATCCTGTATACCCATGGTGGTCATCCAGGCAACAGATGTCCATTTTCAACATCATGATGGATGCCTACTGAGTACACACTGGTCGAATGTCTTGAAGGTTGTACTGACTGTGGGGCGTCCCGTGACTATGTCATGTTGTCGTGGTGCACCGTAAATCTTTCGTTGCCACGATCACACCACTTCCGTGTGTTTGTCTACGTGTACTGTGGGACAGTTATATGTCTGTATGCTTTCAGACTGATCACTCTCTATACAATCCCTGTCGGCATCCTTGTCAGTGCGAATGATGACACATGCCTAGAAGTATGACTCTGGGAGGGCTGTGTTTAGTAATCTCGGTAGCTCGTTCTGTAAATGCGTCATGCTGTAGTGTGTTAGGGTAGTTAGGTGTATGTTCGACTCCCAGCCCTGCCAAGTGTGTGTGTGTGTGTGTGTTTGCGCGCATGCTCCCGTCTGCCTGGGGACTCAGTCTTGCTTTTAGATGCCTCACACCCCAGCAGTTTCCTACCGAAGTCTTTGCCTTTGCAGATGATGACACGCACCTAGATGTCTGCCTCTGGGACTGCTGTGCTTAGTAATCTCGGTAGCGCATTCTGTAAATGCGTCATGCTGTAGTGTGTTAGGGTAGTTAGGTGTATGTTCGACTCCCAGCCCTGCCAAGTGTGTGTGTGTGTGTGTGTGTGTGTGTGTGTGTGTGTGTGTGTGTGTGTGTGTGTGTTTGCGCGCATGCTCCTGTCTGCCTGGGGACTCAGTCTTACTTTTAGACGCCTCACACCACAGCAGTTTCCTACCGACGTCTTTGCCTTTGCAGATGATGACACGCACCTAGATGTCTGCCTCTGGGAGTGCTGTGCTTAGTAATCTCAGTAGCGCATTCTGTAAATGCATCATGCTGAAGTGTGTTAGGGTAGTTAGGTGTATGTTCGACTCCCAGCCCTGCCAAGTGTGTGCGTGTGTGTGTGTGTGTGTGTGTGTGTGTGTGTGTGTGTGTGTGTGTGCATTTGCGCACATTCTCCCATCCGCCTGGGGACTCAGTCTTGCTTTTAGATGCCTCACACCACAGCAGTTTCCTACTGACATCTTTGCCTTTGCGGATGATGACATGCACCTAGATGTCTGCCTCTGGGACTGCTGTCCTTAGTAATCTCGGTAGCGCGTTCTGTAAATGCATCATGCTGTAGTGTGTTAGGGTAGTTAGGTGTATGTTCGGCTCCCAGCCCTGCCAAGTGTGTGTGTGTGTTTGTGCCCATGCTCCCATCCGCCTGGGGACTCAGTCTTGCTTTTAGACGCCTCACACCACAGCAGTTTCCTACCGACGTCTTTGCCTTTGCGGATGATGACACGCACCCAGATGTCTGCCTCTGGGACTGTTGTGCTTAGTAATCTCGGTAGCGCGTTCTGCAAATGCATCATGCTGTAGTGTGTTAGGGTAGTTAGGTGTATGTTCGATTCCCAGCCCTGCCAAGTGTGTGTGTGTGTGTGTGTGTGTGTGTGTGTGTGTGTTTCCAGCTGCATGACAACAGTACATTGCTTTTACAGTATTCACTCTCCATAACATCCGTGCAGTGTCTTTGCCTTTGATGCTGCTGTCTGCAGGCTAGAAGTGTGCCTGTGTGAATCATGTGATCCACTGATCACAGTAGCGCATTCTGTAACTGTGTAATGCTGTCGTGTGGTACAGTGCTTACGTTTGTGTTCTGCTCCCAACCCTGCCACATGTGTGTGTGTGTGTATATGTATCTATTTACGTATATATATATATATATATATATATATATATATATATATATATATATAATGTATATTGTATATAGATATGTATTTTGGGATTATCACTCTTGAATGTGCTGCATTATCTGTACGTGAGCACCTTGGATGTATGTACATCTGCTATGGCTCTGTGATAGTGCACATACTGTGTGCTGTAGTGATCGTGGGTTATACATGTGTAGTGACTGGTTATTGTGTTACTGGGTATTACACGGGCATTAGAAACAATGTTAGTACAGCACCTTTGAATGGTTGTATGCAGATCTCGGCAGCAGTCAGCAGTGGTTATTACATTGGAGTGTGAGTATGGCTCATATCCATCTGTAGTAACAGACAATTCTATGCACCTCAGGTTAACATTACAGACTCACGTTTATCCACAGGTTGTGGTACAGATCCCAGGACTGTATGTGTAGACATTGACAGGTGCATGACTGGGTTGTGTTGGATGCATGGAGGGGTGTCCATGGCCAGTAATGGGGATCTCTACAGCCTGGCTGGTACAGTCTGTGACTGTCCCACAACCTCCTGTATATGGCTGACACATGCTGTACCTGTGTATATGCAGACACACACACTTACCACAAACAGCTATGACTATCACATACACACACTCATGCACCACCATTGGGCCATGCAATAACCGTTGTTCCTCACACACACACCTACGTGTACATCGGATGGCTCAATGACAGCTCTGGAAATGTTAACACGACACCCTGTGCATATGATGTCACCTGTGCCACCACCTGTGATGTGTAACATTGATGCAGGATCTGACTAACCTGGTGCTGCTGCACACGGTGGCTTTATTCCACTGTATTGATGTTAGCATGCTGTTAATATACAGTGTGTTACTTCCAGGTGGATATCAGCGGGCATGATGCATTGCAGCTATGACCATCACTGTAGCATAGTTTACAGCAATGTTACTTTTAATGATGTATTCTCCATCCATGTGCCATTTCACTGATGTGTGTAGTATTGGCAGCATGTGTGTCTGTGTGTGCAGTACGTGTGTGATGTGTGTAGTACACATGTATACATGCTTACAAACGCATACATGACATTACACGGGCTTCACCATTCGTACACTAGCTAATTCGTTCTTCCACACTCCACATGTGCACATGGGCTAACACGTGCGCACACATGCTTACTCAGGCTTACTGGTGTGCATGGGCGCAGACACACTGTGGGCAGGTTTGCAGGTCACATCGGTGGTATCCATGGCGTACACCGTCAGTCACCTGACGTTCCCTAGGATAGCTCATGACACGCCTCTTCCACTGAGTACTGACAGCACACATGTGACACTGCTCTGGTGAGGTTGCAGTGTTTTATACATACACACTCCTGTTGTCACCTCTCTTCTACTCTAATAGTCCCCTTAACCTACACTACACTGTAGAGGCTTGGCCCATATGGCATGACATGTTGTGATTCACTATCCTTAGCCTCACTTGCCTCACATTGCCTACATATGCTTTGTTACATCTCTGACAGAGCGCTTCCACACATAAAAACCAGTACGCAGTTGCCATGTTGTCTCCAGCTTGCCATTCATCTGCATGGCGTACTAACATCTAACTAAAGCTACATTTTGTATGTATATTATACATATGTCTTGTTTTGAAGTGTAGCGCGTTCTCATGGCACTGTGCTACGCTTCCACACCAGGGATCGGGGGAGGACAACTACTGGTTTATTGATATCCAATGGAGAAAGCCGCCACTGGCCTTGGACTTGGACATTGGCATGCTTCTTTGACTGTAGTCATACTGTATTTGCAGCTGTCATTGCTCCGTTTAGCAATGTGCAAAACATTAGTCGCATAACATCCAGGTACATTTCTGCACATAACTCTGCTCTTGCACGGACAGCTTACTGTTTCATGTATCGCGTAATTACATCATTTGCATAGCTTACACATACAAATGGGGTATGTTGCAAATCCCAACATTGTCCGTGCAATGTTCGTGTTACAGGCGGTCTTGCACGCCCCTATGGGTGTTTGTTGAATAGCCTGGAAGTCATCTTTCCTTGCTGTACTCTCACTCAATCCATACAGACTGGAGGCTTCGTGTATCATGGCCTAGGCTTTGCTGTGTGCTATGTCTAGTTGTGGTGTATGCATGGCTGTGGGTATGTCCCACTGTCATCATTGGTAAAGGTGACGCCCTATAGGTACTTCATGTAGACTGCTGTGTCATTTGACATGTCAGCACATACCTGCGGCCAATACTGAACTTCCTACTGCAGCGCTTTTCATACCTTCTGAGTTATCTTGCGGTCGATAATGCTGTTTCCTCAGACATGTATCTGTTTCTGATCATACCTATCAACTTCCTAGAGAAAAACATCTGTACAAAGCCTAACATGATGGGGGGACAAATAGGGGAAGATTATACATATTGCTCTTACAAACATAGATAGTTGACAGTATTATTGGTTTTGCATTAGTATGACCTTTCTGAGGGATTTGGGGTCTTAAACTCATAAGTTTATCAGTATTTAATGATGTCAGTTCTCAGGTATTTGGCAGACAGGTACAGATTGTAAGAGGAACACACCACACATGTGAGGCATACATCTGCACATTCGTACAGTTGCGAGGTATGTTTCTGATACTGGAAATCAATTTTCTTACACCAATACACACAATACATGGCGCCATCACAGGCCAGTTGCCATTACATTCCTATTGCAGGACACACCCACCCAGAGGGTTATATTCCTCACACAGGCTGACAGGTGCTTATTCACACTAATTATTCTATCATGTACCTTATGTGTATGCCAGTATTTGCACTTTCTGTCAGTGGCAGAGCTCACGTACAAGTATGGGGGACTGGACACTGTATCGGTGACACTGCATGACACCCTGAGGGACACGTCTTTTGAGTCTATTAACCTTCCACATTGACTTTCACAGGGCATACATTGTCATTCACATTTGTGGAAATACATGCTTTTGACTTGTACATGTTTTGTCATTTGTCCTGACGTCTTTCTTCTCACCTGTCCACCTAGTATCACTAGTTCTGTACACTTAATTAGGACGGGCTACCTTCATACCTCTCACCTGTACACATTATGGGAATACGCCCCGAGGTTTGACCTATGATTCTGTTACATTTGTCATGATAATGTGCCTTTCTTGTAGATTACTAGCAAGGCATGACGGACTGTGCGGTTAGGTAATCATGACTGACATTTCTATGTCATAATTACTAACTCTCATAACCTTCGTATTCCTGACTACGCAATTATTCTATCAACGTTCTGACTTTGTCTGGGGTATATTTAATATAGTCCCTATTTCTCTTTCGTGTACTATGCCTTAGTCCAGCTGTCTTATTCTGACATTTTGGCAGGTATGGTTACCATCTTGGTCGTACACATGTCCATCCATGATAATCACCTACATGACACTGATATAGGTCCCTACGTCTTCCCACAATGGCTTACACAATATCCAGTAGATGGGTTGCACCTTTCTGGAGAAAATAGGCATGTGCTATACCCACATAAGTATATTGATCACTCCCATGGGGCGTACCTAATAGATCTGTGCCAACCAACACCTTGGCCCATTTCTGCATACCCATGATTCCCATACCTGACCCCCCTCTACAGTACCCATTAGCCATGTTTAATGTGAGCAATAATAAAGTGTGAGGACACTTCCGAGCACTCCCCACTCTGCGGATATCGGGTTGTACGTCATACATTCTATCGACCCATGTGTTATTACCCTTGCACCTGCTACTGTTGCATATACACCTATATCGTAGTTGCACTTGTGACTTCTTTAGCATCAATGATGGTTCCTACTTCATACAGGATCAATTTTTGGGGTCCTGCAAAGGACACCTATATTCATGTTTAACATGTAGAACTTGCAGGCCCTGTCACACTGGTACTTTCCGGGCAATGGTTTGGAAAGCATTGGTGTATTCTCCTTTCATGCATGTCTGTCTGTCTATCCATAATAGCTATACCGTGACCTATTTATGTACATGTGTTATATGTACAGGGACATATGTTTGTTGTGTATATATCTATTCATATAGCGTGTGTGTATAGATATATATATGTACATATATACATATGTCTGTACATTCCTCATCTCATAATTTGCTTTGGTTTATGTCTGTGGATATATGTGTATATATATCTCCATATCATACCTTTCAACTGTACAGATTTCCGCTGCATGTACAGCTGTTTGCCTCTTATTTTTGGTCCATTTTTCATAACCTTGTGTCTATCTGGGAAGTTAGTGGCATATCATTAAAGACTGACGTTGGTAAATAATGACAAACATTTCAGGTTACGACTTCATACCCTTCAGAGAATCCATGCTAGTGACACACCTGTTATTCTATCCACTTTCTATGTTTGTTAGGGCAATATCTGGGGATTGTACCTATTTGTACCAGTTGTTGTCATGGCTTTGTCCGGTTTTGTACTTTACAGGGTTAACAGGTATGAGCCATGTACATAGAATGTGGGGAAAACACCATTCATTTTTCTATTCTGTGAGCAGATTACACATGCGCAGGTGCACTTGCATATCCTTATTGTGGGTGACATATGTTTCACAGATAAAAGCTTACATGAACTTTCATAATTCTGACCGTAACAGTTACATATCTGTATTTCAGTTTATGGACTGCTGTGAAACACACATTCACCTTTACATATTTAAATGTGTGTACAGCACGAACGCATTCATTACACTTTCACGTTATATGTGCAGTGGTCGTAGGTCAACCGGGACTGCATTCACGTTAGCCAGATGCCGGAACCACTATTCTATTGGTGTTCTCCCTCATTGATATGCATACCCACAGTACTTAGCTACATCAACATATGCCTCACCACTTCACCTACAACACAGGCGTCCATTCTCCTGCTGGGAAAAAGGTGGTACTACATATTACACATTCCCTATTGCCTACTGCTGTGGACTCTCGCTGCATTGTTAATCACTCCGAGCATATGCAGAACACCAAGGCATATAGTCCAGCCACATACAGGTCTTTGATTTTCAGGGTGAACGGAACTTCCCTGGCCGAGTTTAAATGTCAGATGAAGCATATGGGCAGGGATTATCTCCCTATTTTGAAGATTTACCTGTGTTTATAGACACAAGTGTTTGGGCACCTGTCAGCAGCTTATTCTGTTGGCATTACATATTATGGGTGGGGTTGTTACAGTCCATACTGCACAGTGAGGGGTGTTCCCATTCACATTTGACTATTACCTGTATACAGTCATATGGGGATTATTATTTTGGACATGAAGAGACTACAGGCATGCAGTTGTACATTACACAAGGTTGTTAATGTAAATATGTATGGACCATACCTCTTAGAGCACCAAACCTGTGCAAAACCTACACAATGAGGGGGACAATTAGGGACACATTTTAACGATTGCTCCTACAAGCTTAGAATGTTGATAGAATACTAGGTTTGGCATTAGCATGACTTTTCTGCAGGTTGTGGAGTCTTAAACTCAGGATATTTCTCATTATTTAGTGGCATCAATCCTCAGCTATTTACCACACTAGTGCATATTGTCGGAGGCACACACCAACACTATGGGCCGTACCTGTGGTCATTCTTAGGGTTGCCACCTTTTCAAACGCCCAAAGTGGGACATGTTCTGTAGAGATGTCAGATTTTCCAGGACAAAACATACCTACAGCTGTGCATAGTAGAGAACTTTAACCTTTTTTGTACATATAATAGCTTATTCTAGTAACATTTGAATTGCTTATGCTACTTCACATAACATATAGAAGTTTCATATATAAGATAACTGTTTTATGCGACTATTAAAGAAAGTTAGGAAATAATTTTGTCCTAAACTCTCAGGACATTTGCTATGTCTTACTTTTTTTCACAGGACACAACTGCCTACAGAGGGACTGTTACTCGCAAAGTGGGACAGGTGGTGACCCTAGTCATTCTGCGAATATCCAGAGAGTTGAGTGATATGGCACGGACCTCTGTAATATACTGTTGTGTTCTGGCACAGAAGTAGCTCAGCATTACAGACTGCAGTCGGAACGTGCTGACAGACAGTTGGGTTTCAGACTTCATACTCCAGACATTAATGCCAATGTGCAAACTGTTATTCTATCAGATGTTTCCAAGAGATATCTTTACAGATTGTCCCTGTTTTTGGACCTTTGGCAGTAGCTCAGCATTACAGACTGCAGTCGGAACGTGCTGACAGACAGTTGGGTTTCAGACTTTATACTCCAGACATTAATGCCAATGTGCAAACTGTTATTCTATCAAATGTTTCCAAGAGCTATCTTTACAGATTGTCCCTTTTTTTGGACCTTTGGCAGTAGCTCAGCATTACAGACTGCAGTTGGAACGTGCTGAAAGACAGTTGGGTTTCAGACTTCATACTCCAGACATTAATGCCAATGTGCAAACTGTTATTCTATCAAATGTTTCTAAGAGCTATCTTTACAGATTGTCCCTGTTGTTGGTTATATTCACGGCTCTGTCCAGATATCTTGCTCACACAGGTTGACAGGTATGGTCGGTCACAACTGCACACAGTCAGTGTCCCTCACACTTGATCAGGGTTGACCTGTTTACATCAGTGTCTTCCTCACCCTCCTGCCCTTTTCCACTTTGCAAATGTGTGCATTATATTCTCCCTCCTATTCATGTCTGGACACGTGCGTCACGGGAAGGTATTTTATCCTGGGTGGTAGGTTATGCATGCCCACTTAGGGCTGGACAGTGTCATGGACCTCCATTGCACGTTCTGACTTGTGCCCAGATATCTACTGGATTGGACATCTTGTCATCATACCCATTCTACTATTTACACAAGTTGGTCATCCCATGAGGGATATCCCAAAAATTGGACTAGACCAAAACAAGTTAGATAATGAAGATTTTTGTGGCTTCACGAAAACGTGCAGGGGGTTTTACATGCAGGGGATACATGGTCTGCAATCCTGACACTGCCTAGGGTGACAATACCTACTACATATATGTAGGGGTCACTGTGTGTGGCTGTTTCTGCAACAAACCAGTGGACCAAGTACGGCTGGATTTGGTGGGCGTTCTGGTATGGTGGCAGGTTGTGTATTGTGGAGGGTATGCTGGGTAGGCCATTATGCATCCAGGTGTGCTGCATTTGTCATGGCCAGTTCCATCAGGACTCATCTGTGGGTATGTGATGGTGATGTATCTATACATTTGTCTCGCATATTTCCATATTCATATGTTTGTGAGATTGTGTTCTACACTATGGCCTGTTTGCTTGTCTTGCAGCTGTTTCTACATGTGGTTGTGTTTCTTTCCACTTCACCTGCTGCCCCCTTGTACACATCCGGTTCACCTTTTCTGCATATGACACAGTATTGCCTTTGAGGAATTTACCATTAAACACCCACCCCTCGCACGCAAATTCCTCACACCCCATAGAGCACTACTTTGGTTGTTGGCCCATGACACGGCCAGAGTTACACATTGACTTCCCTACATGTGTCGGGTACCTTTATGGTTGTGTGGACTACCCTGCCATGTTTGCTTTCCACATGCTATACCTCACGCACATCGGTACACGCCCATACTTCACTTTCATTACTTGGTTGGTGTATCCGGGTACTACCCGTTCGACTGTGTCACATGCACGTTCGGCTTATACAGCTGCCTTCTGGATTTTGCCAGCCTGTTTTCCTCATTGGTAGGATGGCACCTTTTCCTATGTCCAAGCTATTCCTTACAAATATCCGACTGTTGTGGACAATGCCTCCCCACAGTCGATGGTTGTGTTTCCACCTTTTCAATTGGCCACAGTGTGACATAGGGTTACCACCTGTCCCACTTTGCGAGGGACAGTCCCTCTTTGGGCAGTTGTGTCCTGACATGTAATTGTAAACATGGCAAATGTCCTGAGATTTAGGACAAAATTATTTCTTATATTTTATGTGATAGTTGCATTAAACAGTTATTCTGTATCTGAAATACCTAAATGTTATGAGAAACAGAATAAGCAACTAAACTGCTACAAGAATACACTTTTCTGTAGGCAAAACAGTTACATTCTGTCCTTTGTACTGGCCGTGGGTATGTGTCGGCCTGTAAAATCTGATGTCTGTACCAAACATGTCCCACTTTGGCCATTTGAAAAGGTGGCAACCCTACTGTGACATTTGCGGTGAACACAGCATATTTTACAGGCCGACACATACCCACGGTCAGTTTGGCAGATAGAACTTACAATTCCTCCCTATATCTAAGCTTATTCTTGTAGCATTTCGGTATCTTATTCTGTTTGTTATGACATTTATGTAATATACGTTCAGTGAAATATGTTTAATGCAACTATTGCATGATGTCTACGGATGAATTATGTCCTATATTCTCTGGACATTTGCCAGTTTTACATGTTTGTGTCAGGACACATCTGCCCACAGAGGGACTGTTGCTCGCAAAGTGGGACAGGTGGTAATCTTGGTCGACGGTATGGATCATACTGTTCCTTTTGGCCTACATGTATCCGTATTGTTATGGCTGTTTTTATGCTCCTTCTGTTTCGTTTACATGCGTATGCTTTCCTATCACATTTGGTATTTGAAATACGGACACACCTTTTGTATGTGACTATTACATGACTTGTGGGATATGATTCAGACATACGGTCACTACATATATCTACATTTCTCCTCGTGTATTTTGTTATGGACACATCTGCACAGCTATGTTCCCTCCCTCACATTATGGGTCGGCTGGTGACCCTCTCCATTGGACTGGACGTACCCACTGGCGGCGTACTAACATATGATACGTTTCACTTCCACATGGTATAGCTATCAACACTATGTTGGATTACGGGCACACGGTTTTCATGTAATTTGTTCAAGGGTAGGGACCCGTTATTCCCTAATGTGCATTTGTGTTTGATTCTTCATTTTCTGTTCGCAGCAACTATGCTTTGCATACGTTTCAGTATCCACGGACACTGATAGGTACGATTACTATTGCTGGCAGGATATAATATTCAGCAGTTTAGGTTGCTCCTCGACAGCCGACATTGACATGCCTCCCTGCGCAACTTTGATACGCCCCTTGCACTCACGCACATTTCCTATGCACGTGGCTATGGCGGCTGCGCACCTTCATTAATATGCATATGGCGCGACTACTCCATATATATGCCGCACGGCCGGCGCAAGCCTTACGCCGGCCTTGTGCCGAGCTTCATGAATCCCATGGTACATTTTTATTCCCTAATTTATACCAGATCCCCCCACTGAACTTTGTATATGTTTTTTGTTAGTTTATCTGTCTATGCTGCCATCCCTATACCCTCTTTTCTTTCTCCAACTATACCTTAGCTCTTCCTCCTTCTCTTCTTAAACAAAAATTAATATCTATGGAAAAATACTCTCTCTTGTCCACCTGCACTACCATTCTTTCCTTCACTATGCCCTTATTTGTATTCCTCTTCTTGCCCCTCCCCTCTTTTGACTACACTGTGCTTCTATTTCCTTCCCATTTATATGAATAAATGACTAAGAATTTGCTTGGAATCCCTTATCCAGCTCTCAGCAGTTCTCAAGAGTGGCTTGATGTTGCTCACATCACCAATCAAGCTGTAGACTTTTTTATGCACTGACAGTGCGATTTGCATTTATGGCTTCCTTAATTAGATAATTGCTTTGTTGTTAATTGCCTCCTATCACACTGATAACTTGCTTAGAGCCATATCACATTTCTTTGCCTGTTGGAGTTAACCATTGACATTTTTCTGGATGCCATATAAACAATGACTGTGCTCAGTAGAACATATAAATACCTTTTGGGGCTGCTAAAAGGGGCTCAGCTAGCAGACTTCAAATGTGAAGTAGGTAAAGATGTAGTTCATTGCCCACAGCTTGTTGAGCTCTACATTGTCTATTGTGGCGTCTCATGGAAAACGAGAGCTGGCACTAGTTTTATTGCAGTTCTGGCAATAATTCCCAGTTTTTCTTCTACAGTTATGTGACCATAAAGTTAGTATATATAGGTAAGGAGGTGTGTGGGACAATGTCTTCCTAATGTCTCCTTAAATGGTTTACATCTATCCAAGGTTATCATCCTAACCATTTATCTTACCCTAGGCTGAGTGGCATATGAGATATAAGCTGTTTCTCCATTGGGTGAGTATATTTTATACAGTGTGCCTAAATATCCTGTCCCTCTGCAGAAATGTGGGTCATCTACAGACCCGTAAGTCTCACTAGTCTTATATGTAAAGCCATGGAAAGAATTATCATGGAGACGATCAGTAGAGATATAGTAAACCTCCATACACAGGACCCAACCCAGTCTGGTTTTGTCAAGAGCAAATCATGCCTCTTCAACCTGGTGGACTTCTTTGAGAAGGTCACCAAAACAATGGATAAGGGTAAAATTGTTCACATCTCCTACCTTGACCTGGCCAAGGCATTTGATACAATACCCCATTCAGGCATTGTTGACAAACTCAAGAGTTTAAGTACATACCCAAATGTCACCCGGTGGATAGCCAACTGGCTCACAAGCAGGACCCAGGAATTTAGAATTGGGGAGTCCACCTGTACAAAGAGGCCAGCCACAAGTGGAGTCCCTCAGGGATTACTCCATGGATCACTCCTTTATGGCATTTACTTCTCAGAAGTCAAGGTCAATGTCAGTGGTCTCTAGCTGACTACATTTGCAGATGATTCCAA
>NC_056743.1:1365555815-1365675815 GCF_019279795.1 Protopterus annectens
GGGCCACTATGGAAAACACAGCACACTCACATCTGATGTGGTAGTAGTCTGATTCAGACACATCTTTCGTATTGCAGTTCTGCCTGTCCCTGAATCACACTTTCTCGTCATCACACTAATTGACCTACCCATGTTAGTTAGGACAAGCAGTGAGCATTTTCTTGAATCCAAGTGTTCACGTGTGCATACAAGTGTTTCAAGAAAAATGAAAAAAATAGGGACGGTATTTATAAGAAAGGAAGGTGAACAGAAGCTTTTTGAGTATTCTTGAAATATATGATACTATAATAACTTTCATCAGTTTTCTGTTTTTAAAGTGTCTTCTTTGGTATAGGAATAGAAATGAGGTAGGGATTATATGCAATACTGAATGCAAAAATGAGTATTTTGCATCAAAGTTTATTTTCTGTTGGGCTAAAATAGTGCATTATTTAAACTTGAATCTTTCATCGCATAGTTGTTTCTATAAGAAGCTATCGGTGATTGTAGATGTTTACTAAACTAGGAAAAAATCATCTCTAAAGCTAATGTAGATGTAAAATTCTTTCATGCACAAGGGAAAGTGATCTATGGGAGTAGATGTAACGACTTGCAAAGACTTATATTCAATTGTCATTTGAAGAATGAGCTTCCTTAAATAACATGAAAATAATGAAAGCAGACATATTGTATTTGAGGATGAGGGATCTTTTTATAGCAAACAGATGACAATGCTATTAATCAATTAGCCTTAAGTAGTATGTTACATAGATTTTTTTTTTAGAAAATTATATGATGCTGCTTTGTATAACATGATAAATACATTTCTCTTTGACTTCTTATATATATATATATATATATATATATATATATATATATATATATATATATATATATATATATATATATTATATATATATTCTTGGGTTGCCTTCAGAATATCGAGGGTTTAAAGTTTCAAATGTCATATGGTTGAGACCATATGATCGAAGTTTTAAAACATACATACATACATACTGTCCATGCAGTGCAGAACTGGCAATTTTCGCTTTTCATTTTTGTAGTGTGATCTCAGAGTTGGTATATTTAAATAGTAGGGGATGCAGGGGGGCTTGCCCCCCTGCAAAAACATAGAGGAACATGGTTTTGTTTTGTTGTATTTGTTTCAGAATTTTGAAGTTTTGAAACTTTGATCATATGATCTCAACTATATAAAATTTGAAGATTTAAACATTCGATATTCTAAAGTGAATCCATATACTTTCTTTGTCAATAAAACTGTGACTCTAACGTTGGGTGTGTTTTGAAGATACAAAAAGCTTGAATTGTCCAACGTTGAGGCCTGCTGTAGTGGGAAAGAGACTCATTTGGCAAAACTGCGTCTACTGTTACTGAGAAAACTATGAATAATATTCTTAGAAAGCCACCTGGGCAAATGAAACATAACAGTGTTTTAGAATCTGAAGTTTATTACCATGGATGGTGTGGGTATGGGAAAGTTGTTGCAGATTAGATGTATATGAGTATGGGCAGCAAATTAAAAGGCAAAAGCCAGTCTGAGATCAGATAAGAAGATTTTGGTGACTGAAGACTCAGTCAGTGAAGGTGAATTAAAAGTCTTGTAAAAAGACAGAAGGCCAGATTGCAGTGAAAACCTTCTTTAGACTGACACAGTGACACATGGGAAGAGTTGGCATAGGTGATCCCCAAATAAGAGGGATGAATCCATATAATGCTGCATGTAGGCACTAATAACCTTTGATCTATCTTTCACAATATGGCATTGGTGCATGTAGCCACCAGTGATTTATCAGAGATTTCTGATGTAGTAGCAAGCAGGACCTGGGAGGTGGAAAAAGTTTTCAAAATGTGGGGTTGGGCGTAGCCTTTTCAGAGTTATTATCCTTTCCAATAGACAATAAACTAGAGAGGAAAAGGATTGGGAATATAATGACTGGCTGCAGCAGTGGACAACAGATAATTGTCTAGAACTGCCAGGAAAGGGTAGGACACCTGTCAAAGAGACCAGTTGTATGCCTTGGGCAGGCTACATCCTAAGACAGAAGAGACAGTTTTGCTCACAGATGAACAGGAATGGTGTACCTCTGTGACTCCAACTTGCATCTCCGGGACTCTGCATTTAAAATAAGTGGGTAGGGGAAGCCATGTCAAAAATGCAGCTGAGACAGTATAAGAAGGATAGGAATGAAAGGAGTTTTATTAAAATGATAAGGTAGCTACAGACAATAATGCAAGATGAGAAGGTGCACATTGCTGGTAACACAGACTCAATGGTCTGTGAAAAGAGCAGGTGAGAAATGGAGATCACTTGGTATAGTTTATTTAAGGATAACAGAAACAGAAGCAGCAATGTAACATAAAGGAATGCATTAAATGCAGTTTCAGAGAGGAGGACCAATACCACCACATGAAAGGAGCAGGAGAGCAGACAAAGTCAAAACCTAGGGTAGGTACCCTGGGATTAAGGTAGAGGAGGGGTGCTGCTGATGAACTGATACAATGTACTGACCCCCAGACATGTCAAGTGAGGAGGACACAAGTGGAGTAAATAGCAAAGGAGTGTGATTTGTAGCAAAACATAGTTACAGGAGATATGAATATTTCTGAAGCAGGCAGACAGGGAGATTTTGAGCTCCAGGGCAGTTATGGAGTATAAGTAGATTAAACTATTGAACCAGGAGGGGTGCAGCCAGTTGATATAAGACAATACACAAAAATGAACAAAAAGAACAACAGTAAAATAACAAGGTAAAATCACTAAATTTTGAAAAATGTGTGGCTGCATTTTTGTCCACGTTCTTTGTTGTTCACCGCTGCACTTTTTTCTGTTTTGTTTTGTTTGAACATCAGTTACCCGTGTGACCTATCCATGTCCATTGGGTCTAATAATCAGTCTTATGTTCCCCCAGCCTTACTGCAACCCATTATTGGGTATGGTGAGGAGAATGAGTCTCATGGTGCAGTGTCAATTCACTGCTCAAGACTATTTGTCCTACCCACCCCTTCCCCATTTACATGACTGCAATACCCTATGGTGGTCTTGCAATGGAGACAAGTTGCTATTTTTTCCCAGCTCTGTGGGATTGTCTGTCAATATCCAATTAGGAGAATATCTCTCTTCATGTCTCCAGCCTCTGCTAGGTATCAAATGCACAGACTGTCCTCATGTGTAACCCTCACTCAGAATAGGCACACCTAACCTTCCTATGCCAACTCATTAGAAGTCTAAGCTGCTAATAGGAACTTCATCACCTTGGCTGTTGTCAGATTACCATAAGACTTGAGTTAGGGTTAGGACAAAGTGAACCAGTGCTAACAGTACACAAGTTCAATTGCTCATAACTAGTCTGTGAGCTAGCAAGACCTAATACTATAAATGACAATCATTCTCTTTTCAAGCTTGCCTTTTCAGACATCCCACAGAGATGTAAACATTTAGCAGTCCTTCCAGACACACCAGGTAAACACTATCTATTCATCTCATATTAGACATGAAATAGTAAAAGGTTATACTTGTTTTAATTGCAGATATATTTTCTAGAAAAACTAGAATTCCAGTTATTATCTGAACCAGCATCTAAAGGGTAGTAACCCCTATTTTTAAAACCTGCTCAACAGCTGCCATTAACCTATTATCACCAACACAAAGCCTTATTCATGACCAACTGTTCCCATTGACAATGCTAAGACAAAATGGAAAATGTTTTCCAAAGATGACTTAAGCCATTAAAACCAAAATGAGGTCCAGGGCCAATACCTGGTACACCTGGAAACAACCATATAACTCAAATGACTACTCATTGTATCACACCCTTGAAAACAGCTGCAGAATAGCAATCAATGTCACCAAATGTCTTCAAGCTGACATTTTGAAAGTCTGCTAGTGAGAGCAAGAAAATGCATTAATGAGCAGCACTTCAAAATCTGTTTGTTAACTACTATAAAAAACAAAGTGGCACAGCAATAAAACTAAAACTTTTCTGTAATACTTCCAAACAAATAATCATCAAAATTCCAAATCACTCAGAATGCATCTTATTAGTTGACTGTGATGATCATATAATAGCTTCAGGTTCCAAAGTTATCCTCAACTAAACTGAAAAAAGTTCCCTTGTGAACTCCCCACTTCCAACAGAGGACCACCAGCATTCCACTGCAAGACCATTAACTATTCAATTATCAAGAAATGTTTTAAACAAATTTAATCAGTAGCCCTTAGTCAAACTTAATCCATTACAAAGTTCAACAGAAGTGAATTGCATTACTAATCAATCTCCTAATTTGGTTATACAGTCTTTCAGTTTTTGTTGTCTTTCGGCTTTTCCTGGTTAGGGGTCGCCACAGCGGAACTCCGGTCTGCTAATAATTGACAGTAGATTTTCACGAACGCAGAGGTGCCAGCTCGACGTTCAACCTTCAATGAAGGCATGCCCATTTATGCAGGTCTTTCGAATGCCCACCCAACCACGGGGAGGCCATGCAGACTCCACACAGAAGGCACTCCCCGCACTCCAGCTGAGAATCGAACGGGAGAACCTCTTGCTGTGAGGCAACAACGCTACCGCTGCAGTCTTTCAGTAATACCTAAAAATATTCATCCTTATCTGAAAAATTCCGTAATTGTTCCAGTACCCAAAACCATATTACCTTCCGCATTCCATAATTTCTGTCCTATAGTAACTCTATATTAATCTATACTCATGGAGGAAATATTTATAAAGTTTATGTAGTGACAGATAACAGACTTTGTAAAAACATATGTCCTCCTGTCTGACTCCCAATGTGGTTTTTGCAAAGGGTTCAGATCTCTACCACCAGTCAATAGCATTATGGATACCTTTTTCTGTTGTAGATTAGGAAAATTAACAAGAGGTATCTTCACAGACATGAAGAGAGCCTTTGAAACAGTTACCCCATTTCTCATTGAAAAGCTTCAATACCTAGGATTTAGTAATGGACTCTTGTAATGATACACTAACTACCTCCGCAAAAGGACTTTCAGAATTGTCAGCAACAACGTACCATCGCACACTGCAACCTTCAAATCAAGACTCCAAGGATCTATTTATGTCCACTACTTTCTGAATGTTTATTATTGAGCTAAATGCATATGTCATATAAGCTAATGACAATCTGAGCAAATTATCATCTACTTCTAAAGTTAACAAACACATCAGTACAAACAAATCTTTTCAAATGACTGCCCCTGAGTGCAAGAAAATGCATTAATAAGGCACACATCAAAATATGTATGCATACTTTTCAACACCGCACGATGATTAAAAACTGGTGCAATAGACATACTTTTGCTATTGTACAAGTGCCTGGGTGTTTGGATAGACCTCTCTCTATTCTTCAAGTACTATATAGAAGTATTCAGTCACTATGTTCTAAAGCAAGTAAAGGAATCACATAGACTATACAAATATCTAGTCTTCTAATCCCATAAGTAATTGCCAAGGGGTGTTTTCCTACTAAAGCTAGAGAACTATGTGCAAGTGTTCTACTCAGCAAATAATGTGGGTTTATTTCAGTTTCAGAGAGTTATGTGCAACAATGCCCCTTCTTGAAAAAAAGCTAGACGGCTCCCAGTAACTGCCTATACGGTTCCCTTTCAGACTACTGCATGCAAACTACTTCATCCTCTTGCATGCTTTCTAACCATTAACATAGTTCCTTCGCTCTTAGATCAATAACAAACACTCGATTCAACTGTTATAGGTAAAACGCAAGTTTGGATGTTATTGATAAAAATCTTTACCAAAACATCGCCTGTAAATTGGAGTCTCCTGCATTCTCATGGAATAAATGAAAGTATATACCAAATATTTAGAATGGAGTCATGTTGACCTGACAAAGGTGATTTCGGCAAGTCCTTCACCTGTCAAAAGGTTTTGCTGAAAACCACATTCAGTGAACCCAAAACATTTTTTTTCACAGGAAGCAAGTAACTTCCTTGTCCCCACACAGGAGGAAACCTCAACCTCCCAACCTCTACATAATAACTCGCCAGTTATGCAACAGTGGGGAAAGGGCAAAGTTGGTTTTGCTGAATGTAGTTTTTCAGTGAAACCATTTCAGAATTTTGTGATTCATAGAACTTACATGTGTAGAGATGTATCCTTTTGGAACCAGTCTACTGACTCACCTGGTCAAAACTTCTTAATTCCACTGGTCAGACACGCTGGCTAAATATACTAGGGTCCACTCCACTTCATCCTTTTGACTAATAATAAGAAATTCCAGCATGATATTGTTCATCCTCACTTAGCACTTGAAGGAATTACCTCTGAATCACATTAAACATTACATGGCACTAACTACATATATAGAGCTACATTTTTAAATAATATTTTACCTTCTATATAGCCAGTTTAAAATAATCTATATTCGTCTTGCACTGGAATGTTGCCTTACTTGTACAGCTTTGCTCATTTTGAAATTCTGACTAATTTTGTAACCCTGTGTTCTATACTAACTGTATAAATGTGATTGAGTTATATTGTTCAATGCTTTTGGCCTACACCATGATTGAAAAGAGTCCTTAAATCAGTTCACTTACCTGGTTAAGAAATGTCTAAATAGATAAAAAATAACAAATCATTATGATCATCATCAACATTTGTCCCTTTTTCACATTTTCTATATGGGGTTGGTGTGTTGTGTCAATTGCCGGCATCTATTTCTATCCAATGCCACTCTTATGCCTTCTTCTGCACTCATAACTGACTGCTGCAGGTCTTCTCTTGCACTGTCCATCCACCTCTTTGCTGGATGCCCTTGTTTCCTTGTTTCCTCTTGCCTACTTCCTGTCTGTCCCAAATCTTCTTCACCAGATTATCTTCTGCTTTTCTGCACATGTGTCCGAACCACCGTAATCTGTTCTCTTTGATCTTTTCTGCAACTGGAGCTCCTTCGGCTTCTGCTCTTATGTCTTTATTTCTTCATCTGTCTCACAGAGTGCACCCTACCACCCATCTCAGGCACTTTATCAACATCACCTCTAGCTTCCACAACTGCTCTGCCTTCACTGGCCAAGTTTCTGTACTATAGTACTGGCTGTACCACTGTTTTGTGCACCTTACTTTTCAGCTTCTTTGGCATTCTTCTGTCATACACCACATCTGACACTGTTTCAGTTGCTGCTGCCCCTCTGATTCTAGCTTTGATCTCCTCATCCAGACATCCCTTCTCCTCAACTAACCCTCCCAGACACGTGAAGATGTTAACTTGTTAACTATTTTCCTTCTATCTCAATTCTTATCTTCCTCTGATTTCCCCAATTTTCTGCAATTACAACTGTCTTATCTGTACTCAGTTTCATCCTATGTGCCTTCAGTTTTGCATTGTATTCCTCTGTCCTTTGCTGACATTTTTTTAATAGAGTATGCCTGTAATTCCACCTCATTTGCATACAACAACTTTGCTGGTCTGCCCCTTGGATCTGTTTTCTAATGTAGACCATCACCATTATGAACAGCAGTGGGCTCAGAGTTGAACCATTATGCACAACCACTCCCACTAGGAACCCTTCTGTGAGACTGAACTGAACATTGTGTGCATTTGAGTCATTGTGACCTTGTACATAGCTTGCACTGATGCTACCAATGTTTCTGGGACTTAAAACCACTACAGGAATGCCCAAATCAGCTTTGTTGGGACTTTGTCATATGGTTTCTCCAAGTATGTCCAGTTGGACTCCTTCCTTATCTCAAGCTTCTTCTCAACCATTTGTCTCACTGCAAACATTGGGTCACTAGTGCTACTTCCTGATCTGAATCCAAACTGCTCTCTCCCATCTTACTTTCTACTACTCTGTATATTCATTTATCAATCACACTCTCCAAACTTTCAATCAATGTGACAACAGTTTGATACCCTAAAATTATTAAAAAAGTATAAAAAAAGGGCACCAAATTTTAAAGTTGAAAGGGAATTGACAAAAGGGATCAGAAAGACAACTACAGTGTTTTCCAGGTATATAACAGAAAGAAGGGAGAAAGAAACAGGTTTGACTAGCCTGAACAAGATGAGATGGTATCACAGATGGCTGTTAAAAATCAGTCACTGGATGAATGCTTTACATCAGTCTTTACAAAGAAAACCAAGGGATAGTACCATGGTGGGAGGGAAGTAAGCAACATTGGAGAGAACAGCGGACAAACATCAGACTACAGATGTTGGCTGCCTTCCAGTGTACTCAAGACTCTATAAAGTTTTCTGTCAATTCCACCACTGGAGGTTTTCTTCAGATCAATGACCACTTGAGAAGTGACTAAAGACTGAAATACAGCAATCATGCATACCTCTCAACCTCTTAGAGCAAGAAATCTGGACAAAGCCATAAATAATGGGGTGGACAAAAGACCCCAAATAGGGACAAGTTTTAAATATTAATGTTACAAACTTAGAAAGTTGACAGAACAACAGGTTTTGCTTTAACATGAATTTTCTGAAGGTTATGAAGTCTGAATTTCAAATGTACAGGTATGCCATTTTTTTATAACTCAAAAATTTGTTAATGATTTGTCAGAAAACCACAATGTTATAAGAAACAGACCAAAAATATTAGGCAAAAATCTAGACATCCTGTGAAAATCTGTACAGTTGAGAGGTATCGATATATCTTTATACTAGTAGGAGGGAGCAGGAGAAAGTCTAGGGAACTATGGGTCTGTTTTCCTAAAAGCAGTGGGAGGGAGAGTCACTGAGACAATCTTTCCTAGTGGACAACAATCTCCAGGTCAGTAACAAAATGGATTTATCATCAGAAGCTGTTGCTGGATCTGATTTTATGACTGAGGTCTAATAGAACATGACAGAAAGGAGCCCATAGTTGTGGCCTCTTTGAACTTCAAGGACTTTGACTTAGGAAAACCTGGAAGGATAGTGGGTAGAATAACATTAAGAGACTAGTTTTCAGCTAGAGCTGGAAAGTTCTGTTTGAGAAGGATGGACATGAGCAGATGATGTCAACTAACCCATCCGGGGAGATAAAGTAAAAGGGCAGTTTGGTTTATTGCACTGATGATATCTGCAGGAATGCAGGCGTATCATTGGCAACATGAACCTATGTGTCTGCACTGTAAGTGGTGTGCCATCTCACTTGGAGGTTACAAAAGACTGAAGATCTCCTCTACCTCCCAAGGTAGCTATATGGGAGCTCGGAGGATGCTAAGGATGCGTAGTATGACAGTTTACACTATCTGCAGACTGTCCGCTCCCTAACACCTGACTCATGCCTGCACTAGGGAACAAATGGGTCACAAGATTTTCACTCTGAAGGAGGAATACAAGGGTCAACTGAGTGCAAGAAGTGGAGCCATTTGCTGATTCTGTGAATGCAAAAAAAAGTATACATATGCATATATATATATATATATATATATATATATATATATATATATATATATATATATATATATATATATATATATATATGTGTGTGTGTGTGTGTGTGTGTGTGTGTGTGTGTGTGTGTGTGTGTGTGTGTGTGTGTGTGTGTGTATGCACACAGACATACAACTTAAAGATCCATTTCATGACCATTGTAGATAAGTGTAAATTAGTAGACCTGGCCAAAAGCAAACTTAATGTGAAGCTTCAGCTGAAGGGAATTAAACTGGCAACAACAGAGCTGGTAAAGAATTTGGGAATATTGACTCCACTTTGAACCAGAGTGAGAGGGCAATGGCTGCAGTCAAAAGAATGCAGGAATATACCTCCAGGAGGGATAAACCCCAGCAGCAAAGGGGTAGTGAGCACAGTCAGACCACACCTTGAGTGTTCAATGTAGTTCTGAATAACATGCTTGGGAAGGACATCATGTTGCTGGAATGATTCCATGGGAAAGCCACAGTAAGTATGCATGGAGTGGAGGGAACACATATGACAACTATCAATAGAGACTAAAGTTATTGTCAGTAGACGCCAGACAAGTCAAGGGGACATGATATGGATATATAAGAATCATGTTAGAGAGAGAAAGAAAGAGATAGATATGTAGAGGCCATCATAATAGGAAAGCTGGGAGAGGAGAGGGGCTTATGCAGTTGATTATAGGTTACACTTACTCCCTGACTCCTTCAATCTGTGAAAGGAGAGAGTTGTGGACCCACTTAATGATGGATGGGTAAAGAAGGAAGCCATAGAGATGTTCAAAAGATAATGATGGAAAATAGAATGGTAAATACTAGAAAGGCATGTTGTCTAATTCTACCATCAAGCTAACATAATCTAATTGTATAACATTATATCTTCACATTTTTAGACATAATCATTCTGGAAATAGAAACACTATAAGTGTTGTAGTGGCTATTAAGCAGACATTCTTATTTTATACTGATGTGAAACATGTCAGTTCCAACTATTATGTTGCGCAGAAATAATATATTAACATTTAAGAATCAGACCAAATTGTAACTTCAGAAATAACAATAAGTTTAGTACTATCCTTGAAATAAATTTAAAAACATCATAGATTTTGTATAATATGAACCATGAAGACAATTTAACATTATATAAAAAGGTTCCGCAATTCAATTATCAGCTGAAGTACTTTCTGCCAAGAGTCTGTACATCATCCATTTTAGCATGTGGAACTTTTTTTGTGGTCCAGTTTCCTCCTACATGACAAAGATGTGCTGTAGTTAAACTGGTGATATTTCAAATAGATATTTCAAATAGATGTCAACATGTAGATAACTATTACTAAATGCATCTTTATGACTGATATTACTTTCAGTTTTGTTCTGACCAAAATCAGCTGTAAGCAATATGTCAAGAAAATTAACAGTTGTCCATAACCCACTAGTTTCAAAATTAAGCCATGTAATATTACTATTAATTTGTCCAGAAACTCGTGAAATATTTCCTCGCTTCCTTTCCAGATGAAAAATGAGTCATCCATGTATCTCCTGTAATAGGTAATGTTAATACAGTGGAAGATGTACTAGATATTTAACCTCCCACCAGAACATCACAAGGTTGGCAAATGCAGGGCCAACTTTAACCCTTGCCGCCACTCCCGAGATTTGCTGATAGATGTTTCATTAAACTAAAAGTAGTTGTAACTAAGAACCAAGTCAAGTAATAAACAAATGGTTCTAACACCAAGATTTTCAGACTTACAATATTTGTTCAAATATAAGCCATCAGTTTCAATGCCTATTTAGTGGACAATGACAGTATACAAGAAGTTAACATCGACTGTATATAAAAGTTTTCTTGGCCAGTGAACTTGTAGTCAACAGCTTAATCAACAGCTGAAGAACCTGAAGTCCAGCCTTGTTATTGACTTTACAAATGTCCGAGAATCCTGGATCATGGTAAAGAATTTTGCTGGGGAAAGTATAAACTCTGAGCCCCAACGGAACAATATTAAGATCAAAACAGCTTTTCAAATAGAGATTTTCCAACTCCAAATATTTGAATTTTAACAGCTTCTCCTCAAGTTGAAACACGATGTCTTTGCAGTCTGATAAACAAGGAATAGCATTAAACAAGGAATAAAATTCTTAAAAATCAAAGTAAATCACCTTTTAGACCTATTTTTGCCTCACCTAAAAACAAGACTGTCTATATCACCTCGCATCTTGATGGAGTTTTAAATCTTATTGTTCAAAATATTATGTACTTTTTCAAAGACACATGGGTCTTTTTAGATCAGCTTAAAGAAAGACTACAAGTTCACTGGCCAAGAAAAACTTTTATGTACAGTTGTTGTTAATTCCTTGTATACTGTCATTTAGTTCAAACTTCACCACCCCCTATATTTGAAGATTACATACCTGCCTCTACAACCCCTAAAAATCTCCAAAGAATAGGCTGTCAAGACACTATTCAAGACCAGGAACACTGTTTCTGTTGGGCCAGAAAACTTATCAGACTGTCTGCTGGTCAGCCTGAAACATGAATTGTCAGAACCACTACAGAGGTTACTCAATATCTGCTTCCAAACAAGCTTCTTGCTGGATGAATGGAGGACAGCAACACTTACCTCCCTGCACAAAGGAGGGGTGTCAATGAGCCTGGATAATTCTAGATCATAAGTTTGACTGGCAACATCTGTAAGACTACCGAAAGAATCATTACAGAATTAATAAATAGAGACAAAGGTAGGTAATGTGCACACTCTTGACCCAAGCCAGATCAGATTTGTTAAAGGCAGATCCTGCCCTTTTAACCTGGTTGACCTCTTTCAGAAAGTGACTGAAACATGGATGAGGACAAATCAGTATGTACAGCATACTTAGATCTCACAAAGACATTCAACACCATCCCACATTCAGGTATCATACATAAACCTCTCCCAGCTAAATATGAATCCCTATGTAACTCTTTGGATAGGAAATCGGCTTACAGACAGAACACAGGAAATTAGCGTGGGCAACTACCTCCTCCAAGATACCTCTCCAGGCTTCAGTCCCTCAGTCACTCTTTTTTAACACTTCATTTTTGAAGGTCAAATCAAATGTTAAGGGTTTTGGCTGACCAAGTTTGCAGATAACTGTATATTTGGTGCTATCATAAAGTAAATGCTGAAAAATGCATAACTGTTATTTTTTGTCAAACACAACATCCATTCTAGCTATCACATTAACAACACATCCCTGAAATGTGATCCTGTAATTAGGGATCTGAGAGATGATGTCAGCAATGAGCTCTCCTTTGAACACCAAATGCCCACTATTGAAAAGAAGTAATGTTTTATTGTACAGTTTATATCATAAAGTATAATGTCCAGGTCCAGGGATGTAACCATTTCACTGTGCTCAGCTGTCTTCAAGCTAGTCATTAAATATAATGTCCAGTGTCCGAACACTAATCACAAATGGAGCAACAAGAATGCTTTCTTGTTAAAAAATCAAGGGTCTAAATCACAAAAACTATGAATACCATATCAAAGCCTTGTCCCTTTATTCAGTATCATACAAGCTATGTATTAAGCCATGAACTCTGCCTTATGTATAGAGCCGTAGAACACCCTATCCTGTTAGACCTATTACTCATTCTCATAATGATCTTGTTAAACTTAATTAGATCAAATCAAGCATATCCAGATGAGCTAAAGATTGACACCCAAGTGAAGGATAGCCACAAAGCTTTCTTAAGCTATGCTAGAAACCTCAAAGACAACATCTTGCACTCTGCAGAGATAATAGTAAAGGATATTACATACTTCAACTGAACAGACATAGCCACTCTACTAATTGTGAATACCTGCTTATGGGATTTGAACCTCTTTTGCAATATAAACAAACACGTTGGTGGGATGGATCTTAGGATCATATGAGGTTACTAGGCTAATGACACTAGGACCCTTACAAGCCTAGCAAAGTTAACCCTTGTTCCCAAGAGTGTCTTTTATGAGTAGGCCCTGAATCAGCACCTATTACCCCTATCAAAGAGGGATACAGGTGGAACCCCCGGGGTGAATTTACATTTTCCCATCCAATCATCCAAATTATGCTTCAATAGGTTCAATGAGGGACTCTGCTTAACATAGATTGGAAGTCTGTTCCAGAGATGAAGTAACCTCTGTGAGACAAATCTGTCCCTCCAGCATGTCCTATTTATGTCACATACCAGGTTAAGCTTCCCTTTGCCCCGTTTAGGTTCATAGGTTCATAGGTAGGTACTAGGCTATTGGCCCTAGGGCCTATATAAGCCTAGCCAAAGGTACCCTGGCTTTCGCCACCCAAGAAAATTATCTTCCTGTGCCACTGTCGAGCAGAGCCACAGAAGTGATCCCCGGGGTTAATTTCCTATCTCCCATCTAATCATATAGGTTCATAGGTAGGTACTAGGCTAAAGTTTTAGAAGCTGGATATTTGGTCCAGTCCTTTGCTATGATAATCCATATAGGTTTATAGATCAGTACTAGGCTAACTGCCCTTGCAAGTCATTTTAAGCCTAGCCAATTTTCCCTTGTGAGACTCAAACCTTGCACCTTGTGTTTGTAAGGCAAACACCATAACCATTAGGCCACCCTCCCAACCCCTTGACTTATGAATGTGCAGTGTTTCCATTAAGACAGGGTCAGAGATTGCCTGACAGCGACAGACCTTTTATTTTTTCCTATACGTCACAGAAGTAAATTCCAAAGAATAGGGGCCTCAGAACAGTCCCGTGTGGAACACCACTGGTTACTGGTCTGCTGGAGGTGGTAGACTCTCATATTTTGACTGTATGAGTTCTATTGGTGAGCCAGTTTGCAATCCACCTGACAGTATATGGGTTAGTATCCAGCTGGGTGAGTTTATCAATAATGCCTGAGTGGAAAATGGTGTCACAATTGGCTAAGTCCAAGTAGGCTGTATGTACAGTTTTAGCCTTGTCAAGGGCTTTGGTGACTGCCTCAAAGAAGTCACCAAGTTTAACAGGCACAATCTCCCTTTGATAAAGCCATGAGTAGGGTTTAGTGTCTGTAGATTACCTATATCTTTATTGATAAGGTCCATGATGATATGCTCCATGGCCTTGCAGATAAGGCTGGTTAGGCTTATAGATCTATACTTCACAGGGTCCATGGATGCATCCCTTTATGCAAAGGGATGACTGTAGCTGTTCTCCATTCAGTAGAGATAAAACCCGTACTAAGGCTGTGGTTGAACAAGGTACCCAGTGGTGTTGCTATTCCTTGTTTTAATCCATTAAGAATGCAGCCTGCAATGTTGTCTGGTCCCATTGAGGCTATGTTTGTAGCCTTGGAGAGGGCATTTAAGACTTGCTCCTTGGAGATACTAGGTGTGAGACAGGTGTTGAGGATGCTTTGTACTATATGTGGCAGGGACAGGAGAGTGAAGTTTGCACTCAACCTGTTAGCCAGCAGGTTGGCTGTATCCAACGATTCTGTATATGTAGTACCATTAACTACAAGTTCTGCGCAAATCTGGTATTTTCCTTTGAGGTTTTGGATCTAGCTAAATAATGCCTTATGGTTTTCCTTAGATAGGGATGCTAATTTGGATTCATACATACCTTTAGAGGACTTTACAAGATGTCTTATTTGCATATTAAAGTTAAGGAGGGAGTGCTTCCAGGTTTGAGACCATAACTTCCTACTCGTAGACAGCAGTTTCTTCCTCTTATTATATAGCCTGTTAATAGCTAATGTCCAACAGTCGGGCTTGTTCTTCCTTGAGTATCTTGCTTTGGTCCTATCAGGAATGGCAGAGTTAATACAATTGTATAGATGCTCATATAAAGCATAAGCGTATATCCCAGCATAAGTAACCTCTTCATCAGTGGGGTGAGGGGGTATGAATCTGTTTATGCCATCATGTAAGAGGTCGTAATTGGCCTTGGTGAAGTTCTTCAGTCTAGATGCTGCTGGGGGGATCTACTGTCATTGTTACTTCTAACAAGACTGATTTGTGGTCACCAGGGAGGGCAGCACACTTGGGTAGTACAACAATCCTCTTTGTTGGTAAGCACCAGATTCAGAATGTTTGAGCCACCTGTTGGGATGTCAACCAGCTGATCCAGGGAATTGAAGTTAATGAGGTCCAGGAACCTTTGGGTGAGGGTGTTAGTACATGTAAAATTAACCCAGTCAATGGGTGGGTAATTAAAGCCAACACAAACCAGGGTGTTCAGTTGTATCTTGATCGACTCATGTAGATCCAGGTAGGCTTACTGGGTGTCCTGATTCATGGAGGGCGTCCAATAGCTAGCAATGATTTGAATAGGGGTCTTACCAACAGTTCATTGCACCTGGAGTAATTAATGGGAATCGCTCTGTTTAACCAGTCTAGAAGTGTATCTGTGTTTTGTTAATATCGATACACCACCTCCCTTAGTTTTCACACCTTCAGTTTGAGGTCTGAATGTCTGGAAGGAATTGTAACCTGGTAAGGCTGGGGAGCTTTATGCAGCCTTAAACCAGGTCTCTGTGACTGCACACGTGTCAGCATCTTCCAAAGTAAGGACTGCTTCCAGTGAGTGATGTTTCAGATTTAGGGTTCTAGCAGTGAGCAGCACAACTTGAGTTTGTTTTTTGATACTCTTATCACATTGGGTGTTTTGTCCTTGTGACACTGTCTAAAAAGGCACTATGGGGGTGGCAAGAGCCTTAGACAGTAATCAAAATACCAGGGGTGACGGATGAATAACATCTCTGGCAAAGCATCAAGGTCTGTCAATCATGTCATCCCAGGTTGACAGGTACTGGATTCCCTTAGAAGAACACCAGAAACAAAGCCAATTATTGAAGTCGATAATTTTTTGTTTGTATTGAGACATCATCTGAAGTGAAAGTAAAATGCTCTTAAGGCTAGAGTCATACCTGCCTGGGGCATATAATCACAGAGTCAATCATGTCTCTCTTTATATAGTTCAGTGAGGTACCTCTCAAGTCATTCACACCAATATGGACTATGACAGTGTCGTAACACTGCCTATTGTTGAGAGACTTGATTGCATGTGTGATGTGTTGGATCCTGGCACCTGACTGACAGCTGACCGTGACTTTTTCCTTATCCATCCTGGTGAGTGTGACACCTGTGTGCCTCACAATGGAGTCACCAGATGTTTGGTTTTGTGTTTTGCCTTAGGGGCTTGTCTGATGAGACACTGGTGAGTGAGCTATAATGTGTACTGTGTTTAGTACCAGATGTATTATGTGAAATGTGCTTGTGTTTGGGAGGTCTGTGATGTTTAAGTAGGTTTCAGATGAGGGCCTCCAAATATGTAGGTATGTGTGTTGTTGGTTTTGATGGTGAAGGAGGTGAGGTGTGTGTGCGACAACCTGCTTCACATCAGATGTACTGATAGGTGTAAGAGAGAGCATAGATTCTAGGTTCTTAATATAGATGCATCTCTCACATGTTGAATTTGTGTGAACTAGAAGAAGAGGGTTTTTAGTGTACATCAGGCAATTGCTACACTGCCTTAGGATGCCCATGTCGACCAAGCTGGCTGGAGAAACTGTGGGAAATTGCTCATCCATAGTGCAAGGAAAATCAATGTGGTAAGAATAGGAAAAGGGCAGGAAGGACCAGTAATGGTAGATGGACAAGAAAAGAGATCTAAATAAGGAAGGGCTAGTGCATGAGAGTTGTAATGGTACCTAAGAGGCTACACTTTGTGTTCCATCTGACAGTGGAGCAGGACCATAAGAAACCTCAGAAAAAGCGCTAACACTGTGCTAAGGAAAATTTGACAAGCAACAAGTTTGCATCTATAACTGACAATGATGTCCACCCCTGAGCAGCAGTGCATGATGGTGCACTATGCTCAAACAATAGCAAAGCAGCTAATACAAGAAAACTAATAAAAAAGCTTAAACGGAGCCCTGAACCAATGAAAAAAGGTCAAACTAAGCCCTGAACCAGTAACCTTTAATTAGTTAGTCCTGCTGTACTTCTCGTGCCACAAGAGCTCATAGGGGTTTCTCCAAAAAAAAGATGTCCTGATTTTCAGTGCTCAGTCTACAATCAGAACAGGATTCAGCAGGTCTGAATCCAATCTATGTTACAGCCAACAGAAGTGCAACGGAACACAAAGTAAAAAGCAAAAACACCTTTTTTCTTAAACTAAATAAGTAACAGATTTTTTCTTAAATTAAATAAAAGCAGCAGTTGGTGTGAAATACAGTCAAAGTACAGCAAATACAGTAGTAAAAATGAACATTGCATTTGTAGTTCTAAACAGCAAAGCAGCTAATACAAGGAAATGAATGAAAGAGCTGAAACGGAGCCCTGAACCAATGGAACCGTCTCCCAATTCACATAAAGCACAGGACTTCACTTTCTCTATTCAAATGTAATTAGTATGAATGGATAGGAAACCACAAATTCACCCCTAGTTTAGTACCCATGTCCCTCATGGATAGGGGCAATAAGTAAATGTCCAAACATACCGTTGTTCTGCTCACATCTCAGCTATATGTACTCAAAGTATAAAGGCTAAACCTACCATAGGAATATAAGGCTAGGCTTCATAAGATCTTCACAGATGAATAACCTAGTAAGTACCTATCAATCTATGAATCACTTTAATCTGCCATATGAGATGCTGCAGATCTGGATTTCATCTATTGCTATTTTGTTTGTGTACATGCTGTCCAGACATGAAGTTGTTAGAAGACATAGTCTGAGATCTAGTATAGCTGATGATGATGCTCATTTCCTTGTCTGTTGATCCTTGTTTAGTTAATTTGTCTTTATTTACTGTAGTAAAGCACTGATCAAAATGACTAGCTGTAGGCTCAGCTTGGGTTATATGCACAGTCACAGGGTAGCATACACATGCAGTGAAGCTATTATATGCAAAACACCCAGTCAAGTAAAGAATATTCAAAAGCAAGAATAATACAAAATAGCAAGCAGAAAATATGTGTACATACTCATACAACCAAAGTGTAATAGGGCAATTAGCAGTGAAAAGGCACACAGGTTGAAGAGGAGGGAGAGAAGAAGTTATAGAGGAAATTGGAAAGGAAGTAGTCAAAGTTGGTTTGATTAATGTATGTTATTATAAATTATAAAGGCAGTTCTTTTTCAGAAAGCATTTTATCATTTATGAGGTTATTTACTATACCCCAAATATAATATTTTCGTTTATATTTTAATAATAAAGACATCCTTCATCTCAAAATGTCTATAAAAAGCTGAATTGGTGACCAGAAGATACGTATACCAGGTTCCTATTGAATTGTCAACAGCTTAGGTTGTCAAATGCTTAATCATCGACACCTAAAATTTCTTAAAAACCATATGCTTTAGTGGAAAACAAAGCCACTCCCTTAGAATACCTAATAGTACAGTCTGCCACATTCACAATAAAATTGGTACGTCTCCTGCCCTGTCACAATAAACTTTGTTCGTGTCACGCTTGGAGTTCTGGGAGACCTCACATAACAAAGGCTACACCATGAAACTGTTCATTAAAAAACACCAACAGCAAAACATAGCCATTGACTTTACCTTTATTTTGGCATTACATACCAGTCTCATAGTACCCTACCATTGGTTTTCCCATGCCAGGCTAAAAACAGATGTGCAAAAATTTCATTTTTTCTGTTTTATGCCCAGATTACCAGTTTCTGAAACTTCTGCATTCATAGCTCTGCTGTGAAAAAGTACTACAGGATAAATAAGTTTGATTATACACTGAAGTTATTAATATATAATGACTATAGAATATTATACTTACAACTACTTCTTATCTGCCAGTGATGGTGGACTGCCCACTCCTGACAAAAGTATTCACTCAGGCTTCAACCTCGGGTAAACTGTGCCACTGTTAATGATAGTGAATGGTAATTATTATAAGCATGCCCTGGTGTGGTTTGGTTCTTATAGATGGAGAGTTCTTGTCTGACGTGTGTCCTAGTTAAAAAAAGAAAGCTATTTTAAATCAAACATTACACTTATGTTTTCACAGTTGTATGTCCAGGACCTGTGGTACTGTATACTGGCCCAGTACATGACAATACATGATGTAACAGTACTCATACTATTCCAACTTTTTTGGTAATTGTATATTTCACTGAGTCACATTTAATTTTGAGACCAGTCTACCAAGTCTCCGTCACTTGACTTAAGGTTGTGCAAATATATTAGTTAACAGAGAGCAAGTCACAAAACCCCTGTATGGATGGGCTATAAGCCCTTGTGCCATAAAGGTCATCAGTTTGTACATTTTTATATACTAATTTTCTGTTTCTTATAATATACACATCAAACTGACACAAGCTGAAAATATTTCTCAGTCTGTATCTGATGCCAGCTTCAGTAAATCTTCCCAAATGAGCCCTGTATACATCATGTAGTCTGTATAGCAAATTTTCAATTGTAGCACAATTTGAAATTGCATCTAATGATCTGCCCACTCTCTTTCCTCTGATTTATTGCTATGCTCTGTTCTTACCTTGAGGACTGGGTCATAATTGAAAAGGAATTTGTTATAAGAACACTAACTCGGTCAACAAAAATAGATAATTAAACAAATTAAAAATGGTTCTGATACCTTTGTAAGTTATTGTGAGTATCCACACCAATACTGATTGTATAAAGTTTTCCAAATGTGCCAGCAGGAATGGGGTGGGGTGCAATAAGGGAGAGACTATCATCCCTCATTTTACATGGTACCATGTTCTGTTTTCTGAATCCTACAAAGGGATGAATTTATCTGTATTTCATTTGACCTGTGCCAGAGAATAAATGCAGGATGTTGTTTTAGCTTCTGAAACACAAATACTCAAATATTAATTTGAATGCAGTTTTTAAAAAACTATAATACTCACTGAGTTTACAATAGAATGAAGTGAAACAAGCACCTGATTTTTTTTTTGTGTGTGGGTGTATGATGTCTGGTGTGTGTATGTGCCTGTGTGAGTGTGCACCTGTCAAAAAGAACATTTTATTTATTTTATGTAATGGCCTTGAATTTTTCTTTTTGCATATTTTTTTTTCATCTCATCTGCTTATATTGACAACTCCCTATGGTCCCATTCTCTGTAGCTCCCATACCATGTCAGGTTCCCTAGTGAGGCTCACACCATGAGGCCCTGCCTTCTGTGAAAGAATCTGGACATGGAGGCCCCAACTGTATGTACAGGCTATTCAGGTTTGTATCTGTCATCAATACAGATAATAAAGAGCCAGGGAAGGCAGCATTACACTACAGGTGAGTGAGAGAATTGTTTAAGCCCTGCACCCCTCACCTGATGCTAGTGACATACAATGTCATTATACTGGGCAGGCTATGAGGTGTAGCTAAAGTGTGCGCCTGCCCCTGGCCCATAGAGTGGCCATGCCCCCTCAGAATTTTCTACTAGGAAAAATTCCCTGAACCCCAGCTTTCCCCAGGGCTCCAGAAAAGATACATCCACTCCCCCCCTCCCAGATAGGCACAGCCATTGTCCCCTGCTTACTCCATCAAACAGCTATATAACTCTCAATTGTCCAGATTTTGACCTCATATTTTTGGTCTGTTCTTCATAAAGACTATTGCTTTCTAGCAAATCACTGAGGACTAAAGTCGGTAAAAAGTGACATTCATTTGAGTTTTAGACTTCATTTCCTACAGAAAATGCATGCAAGCACAAATCCTGTAATTTTAGCAACCTTTCAAGTTTATGAGCACAATATCTAAAACCTGTCCCTATTTTTGGGCATTTGAACCCCCACTGTTTAAAGCTTTGTTAAGATTTCATGCACGTAGAGGCTAAGAGGTATGAGGTGAGTGGCTAATTGAGTTTTGGTTACCCGGGCCTTTTTCAGAGTTTTATCCTTCTATATTACTTCTGCAGGTTAGTAATGCTGGACTTTGAGGTGATAATGTTACTTGGAGGAGGTAGGTTTGCATTACCAATACATAATACAATATTTCAGGAAATGCCCATCCTCAGACTGCTAATACTGTTCGAGTATCTGATGCAGAGCCTTTTGTATTCTGGAAGATACATAAATATATACAGTAAGATACATTCAGGTGTCTTCAAACCTAAAAGTTTAACATTCCCCTAATAATAAAAGAAACAGTAGGTGTCATGGTATCCTTTTTATATTAGTACATTATTTCATTGTTTGGAACGCAGTAAGTTATTTTAACAAAACCTACTTCCACTCCAGAAATTGCAGTGTAGCATTAATAATGCAGCCCTGTGCTGTGTATCATTATTTAATTTTTGTCCACTGGATGAAGGATTAAATACTTAGGTTTACTTCATCACATAATCTCATATTTTATTACTGATTCCCGCAGTTTCCTCACATATCACAGAGCTTTCAGTTCATTAGCTATGTCTGTTATATGCTTCAGGCATAGCTACAGAACAACACTGCTGTCAGGATCGAATGATGCACATCTGAGTTTCTTCTATACCAGCCTATCTGTTAATCCCCTCAGTTACTATGTGGTACTGGGCACACAGTTGAAGTAAATAAATGTGATAGTGAAATGCCATCCAGTATGCTTTATACTTTTGTATTCCCTTTCTGAACCATATGTCTGTCAGTACCATGGCTGCAAAGACCTTTATCCTGCATGTGGTCCGCAGTATGCACAGTATCCCTGAATCTTGTAACCCATCTTTTATTTAGCCTACAGATGCTTTATATGGAATTCAATTTTCTTGCATTTAAACTAAATGCTTTTCCTGACTTGAAACTTGACTTGAAGTAAGTATTTTATTCCTGCGTGGATGTTGTGATCTTATCATTGTTTAAATTAGCATGTGGTACTAAATTTGCTTTGTACTCCTTGGTCAGTTGTGCACCTGAACAGACAAAAAAATTTTTGAACAAGCACCAGACTCCACGCTCAGAAACTGTAAAATGCTCCTTTAATGCAAGGACTCCAAACAAAGTAATACTCCAAAGTACAAAATGACAAGACAGAAACAATAGCGTAAAACGCTTTTCATCCGGATATTATCCAGACTCCATCAGACAATTAATGGCATTCAAACCTTAGTTAAAAAAAACCCTTGCCATATAATGTGAGCCTATCACATCTTCTCAGCATGTCCACCAAAAATTAAAGGTGTATATACCGTGTGAAAAAACGCAACCAGTTAAATCACTTAGCATCTTATTTCAATCTTATAAAACATGTGTTAAAGTAGATAAACTACATACACATTAACTGCGCAAGCTCATGTTGAGAAGCTGCTAAAATCTAAATGTAACTACTCCTCCTTATAAAAGTAAAAAAACACATATCACCTGTGTAAAAGGTAAACATCATTAAAATTATGTTACATAGTATTATATTGTCTTGAAATTGTATTAAAATTATGTTAATAACCACACGGTTCATGTGAGTCGATTCAGAAAGCACCAGTCACACATATACTAAAATGAAAAGTGTTAGATAATAAACATAAGACTAAATATGAAAAATAATACTGTATATGTAGAGTACTAAAGAAACACTAATAATAATAGAAAAAATACTAAGTGGTAGCATTGTCGCCTCACAGTTAGACGTTGCCCGTTCGATTCTCAGTTAGAGCGTCTTCTGTGTAGCGACATGCGTGAATGGGCGTTCCTTCGCTGAAGGTTGTGTGTTATGCCCGGCAAGCCAGTACATAAAAATCTACTGCCAGTCATTAGCGGACCGAGTTCCACTGTGGTGACCCCTAACCGGGAAAAGCCAAAAAACACAAACAAACAAACTAAAAATACTGACAATATTACTATTCTTCAGCGTCTAATAAGACATGTATATTATACTGCCACCACAAATCAAAACCTGAAATGAACATGACCTAAAACCTCACAATCATTGAGTTCACCTTTGTAAACTCTTTAATTTCAAAATACATGATTAGAATATGTTTCATTAAGTCTTGGTTGACTACAAGCATCCAAGCAGAGTTGCCAGTTATGCTCACTTCTTTCCAATAGAAGTTTGATCAAACTGTCCTCCATATATCTATTGTTCTCCTGTTGGGTTGTATGTGAAATAACTTTAAACTTGAAAATGTGGTCTGTGTTAGTGTCACAATGTCTAGCCAAGGCATTATCTAATTTTTTCTTTTTAATGGTGTAGATATGCTCATAGATCCTATCCCACAATCAACAGTCGGTTTTGCCGACGTAGAAAGCTGGGCACTGTTGACATTGGGCTAAATACACCACTGATCTAGTGTTACAATTATATTTGTCTTTAATGTAAAATGTCTTATTCCTTATATGAAAGCGGTTTCCAGTATCTATATACCTACAGAACTTACATGCGTCACACCTGTATTTGCCCGCGTTGTTCTTAGTTGGTCTATATGATGTTTCTAGAAGGTTTTTAAATTTAAACCCCACCTAAAGGTAATAGTGGGAAACTCCCTATTCTGTTAAACAACTCTCTGTCCACTGACAAACAGTACCAATATTTCCTTACTACTTCTTGAATGTAGAGTTGCTAGTACATTTAACCTGCCACCTAATCCTGTAATAAGTATGTTTGAATTCTTATGTGAACACGAGTTCAGACAAGCTTTGTTAAATAATAAGAGGCATGTAAAACATGAAAATATATCCATGGATGAAAGGCATCTACTGACATCTTTCCATAGTCTCCCCATCCGGTTTATGAAACCGGACAAAGGAGGAGGCTTAGTGGTCATGAATAACGAACACTATGTTAGGAAAATGTCACAAGTATTAGAAAAGGATACATACAAAGACGTTAGTGTAAATCAGTTAAACATAGCATATAATAGAATTAAAATGTTCATCAATGATTTATTTATCGATGGTTTAATAGATGTGCACTTAAACCATTATCTAACTATGCTATCCCCTAAATTACCGCAAGTATTTGGTGTACCCAAAATTCACAAAGGGATAACTGACCCACCAATAAGAGCATTGATAGATGCTAGACAGTCTATTACATACCCTTGTGCGAAGGTAGTGGACCTAATACTTAAAAAAATATGTGAGTAAAGAAAAACAGATCTGCAAAGACTCATGGTCCTTTTTAGAGCAGATTAATTTACTTACATTTAGAGAAGAATTACATTTAGAGAAGTCCTTACAGTTGATGTTTGTGATTTATACTTATCTATACCCTAAGATTTAGGTATAGAATGGGTTATAGAATTTATGAGGAACAAAGGAGCAACTGAGAATGATCTTAGACTGACAGAGGAATTATTGGATATCATTTTGAAAAATAATTATATTTCCTTTGACAATAGATTGTTCCTTCAGAAAATAGGAGTGGCTATGGGGTCCCCATATGGGGCAAGCTTCTCTAATTTGGTAATGGCATATTGGGAAACAAACTTTGTTTTCCCTAGTACTTGGAAAGAAAAATAGTTTTTTATACAAGGTTCCTGGATGATATTTTTTTATTAGTTGTTGGGAATGGTAGTACAGCTGACAGTTTAGTGGGCTTTTTTAATAGCACAGGGACCTTTCTGAAGTTCACTAAGAACTTCCAGGAACATAAGATCCACTATTTGGATGTGGAATTACACAAGAACATACAGGAACGCAGATATACTGCGAAAATTTATAGGAAGAGTTTCTATTCCAACTCATTCTTTCATTTTTCTAGCTCGCATCCGCTTCACCAGAAAAAATCAGTAGTGAAGGGACAACTAGTGCGAGTGCAAGAATGATAAGTAAGGAGGAGGACTTTAGTGAAGAATGTGACAAACTACATGAGATGTTCACACATAGAGGTTATCCCAACAAGTTCTTGTCAAATATCTTTCACGGAGTGAAGGTGAAGAGAAGCACAGGAGTGTACAAACCCATCTTGGATAAAGTAGATGTTGTATCAACAAGTAATATGACAATAGATGAACTGTACACAGTACAGGAAACAAGCAGGACTATTAAGGGAACAGATAATTTTTTAAACACTAGTAATAGTTTTTCCCTTTCTTTTATATTAACATACAGTCCAGCAGCTACAGACATTCAAGAAATAGTAAGGAAATATTGATACTGTTTGTCAGTGGACAGAGAGTTGGTTAACAGAATAGGGGAGTTTCCCACTATTAAGTATTGGTGTCATTCAAAGGGGATCCAATGCTTGTCAGCGTGGGATGATATGCACGACAAGCCACGATGCTTTGCTAGGGACGGCTTGCACCTGTCACCCCTGGGCTTTCGGATATTGGCAAAGGCTCTTGCTACCCCCATAGTGCCTTTTTTTAGGCAAGGCTCAAAAGACAAACCCACCTCCATAGGTATCACAAGGGATAAGAAACTAAGAGTAATGCTACTCAATGCTAGAAGTCTAAACCTCAAGATGCACGCACTCGAAACTCTCCTTAGCATGGAGAACATCGATATCTGTGCAGTAACAGAAACCTGGTTCAGGACTCCGAGAGCACCCCAGCACTACCAGGTTATACCTCATACCATGCTTTTCCCCAAAACTTGGACTGAACCACAAAAGGAGGGGGAGTATCGATATTCATCAAAGATACCCACACCTCCAGGTTGGTGGCAAAGCACGAAGCATCAGAGACTATCCATGTGCAACTAACAGTGGGTAAAACTGCCTTCCAGTTTATAGCCTGCTACAGACCACCCTCCCAAACCCAGGAACCCCAGTCGGCCTTCCTGAGAACACTGGAAAATATGAAGGTCTCTCTGAACACCATTATATTGGGTGACTTCAACTACCCAAACATAGATTGGGAGCATTACTCTAGCTCCAACACCCTTGCCCAAAGGTTCCTAGAATTCATAAACACAAATGCTATGGAACAACTTGTTACCACTCCCACAAGAGGGGAAGACATACTGGACCTGATCATCACCAACATGGGGACTCTATGCTCCAGACCAGAAGTGTATCCCTCACTGGTAAGATCAGACCATAAACTGATCTCACTGGATATTCACATACCAACCCCACCCCCTGCCCAGAAAACCACAGTGAAAAACTTCTCTAAAGCAAATTTCACACTCCTCAAAACCGAGGTGGAATCCTTCACAGCCCCCGGGCTTGTGGAAAATACGGCCCAGACCGCAGAATCCTTTATAAATGCGTTCTATGAACACCTTCAGGAATGCATGGATCATGCAATCCCAAATAAAACTAAGACCCAATCCTCCAAAGGCAGACGACCTGTCTGGTGGACCCCAGCCATAAACAAACTATACAATAGAAGGAGGAAGCTACTACATGATAGAGCAAAATCCCAAAAAGGGAAGGCATCTCTGATCAGTATTAGCAAAAAACTAAGGGCACTCATAAAATCGTCAAAGGCCAGCTTGAGAGAAAAATTGCACAGGACACTAAAGATAATCACAAGGCTTTCTTTAGTTATGTTAGGAACCTGGGTGGGAATTCACAGATATGCTCAGAATTAGTCCAAAATGACAAAAATACACTGATCCCACAGACATTGCCAACATCCTAGCTGACAGGTTCAGCAAACTTCTCTCCCACCAAAGGGCAAATATCTATCCCAGCAGAGAGCTGCCCCGACATCTCAGATGCTCAGGTGGGGAGCCGCTCTCCAAAGCAAAAACACAGCATCAATGGGACTAGGCGGTGTCCCAGGCTGCGTCCTACATGAACTCCAAGAAGAGCTAAACCCAAACATAAAACTACTGTTCAATCTCAGCCTTACTACAGGATATGTACCCAAAGAGTGGCGTACAGCAACAGTGGTCCCTCTCCACAAAGGTGGTGCCTCAGCGGACCCTGGAAACTATCGCCCCATAAGCCTGACTAGCTTGGTCTGCAAAGCTATGGAAAGGATCATTATGGACCTCATAAATAAAGATATTGGGGACCTACAGACACTGGATCCTACCCAGTTTGGCTTTGTTAAGGGCAGATCCTGCCTCTTAAACCTGGTTGACTTCTTTGAAACAGTCACCAAGGCCATTGACGACGGGAAGGTGGTCCACACAGCCTATCTGGACCTCGCAAAAGCCTTCGATACAATATCTCACTCGGGCATTATAGATAAGCTCACCAGCTTAAATATAAACCCCTATGTCACTAGATGGGTTGCAAACTGGCTCAAGGACAGAACCCACATGGTTAGAATTGCTGGAGCCATGTCAGACTCCAAACCAGTTACAAGTGGCATCCCACAAGGCTCAGTCCTGGGACCTCTCTTGTTTGGTATATATTTCTCGGAGGTACAGGCCAACACGGAAGGACTGTGGCTGACCAAGTTCGGAGATGACTGAAAACTGGGTGCCATAATCGACTCTCCAGCCGACAGAAGCATCCTCCAAAAGGGCCTCATAGAAACAGACAACTGGTGCCAGAGCCATGGCCTCAAGCTAAATGCCAAAAAGTGTATAGTCATCCCCTTTGGCAAAAACAAAGTGCCCACAAATTACCACATAGGTGGTAATCCATTAAGTACAGAAGAAGTCATTAGGAACCTGGGGACCCAAGTTGATAGCAATCTCTCATTTGACAACCACGTGGCCAAAGTGGTTAGAAAAACATTTTATACAGCCCACTTAATCATGAAGGGATTCACATCTAGATTAGGGGAGGTCATCGTGCCTCTTTACTCATCCCTCATCAGGCCCATAATCGAGTACAATGCCCCTTTTGGGATGTACCTTACCAAACACCTGCAGCAACTGGAAAGACCCCAAAAGTACCTCACCAAGAGGATCAAAGGGCTCAAACAGATGCCATATGCTGCCCGGTTAAAGAAACTCCAGCTCTACTCAGTGGCATACCGACTGCTCAGAGGTGACCTGTGCCTGGCGTATAAGGCCATGTCCAACCCGGAATTAAGGGACATGCTGCACCTCAAAAAAATCCAAATCCCATCGAGCTACACGCTCGAGAGACTTGAACCTCAGCACTGAAATAAATAGGACATGCTGGAGGGACAGATTCATAACCCAGAGGCTCCCTTCACTATGGAATAAAATCCCAGTCCAGGTTAGGCAGAGTCCCTCATTGACTCTCTTCAAGAGGAATCTTGATGAGTGGATGGGAGATCATAGGTTTACCCCGGGTATCACTTCTGTGTCACTGTTAGACAGAGGCACAGTATACTAACCTCAAAAAAGGGCATAGCAAAATTAATTTAAAATGGGTGGCGAAAGCCAAACATACTCTGGCTAGGCTTATAAATGCCCTAGGGCAGATAGCCTAGTATGAACCTATGAACCTATGAACCTATGAACCTATTACCTTTAGGCGGGGTTTAAATTTAAAAAGCCTTCTAGAAACATCATATAGACCAACTAAGAACAATGCGGGCACATATAGGTGCGACGCATGTAAGTTCTGTAGGTATATAGATACTGGAAACCACTTTCATATAAGGAATGAGACTTTTTATATTAAACGTACCATGGCCAAAAGATCTCAGGGATCCAGGGTAGAACTTTTTAATATCCAATACTGGTAACTTCGAATACAAACACGTAAAATACAGTGCCAAAGTATAGTCCAATCAATAAAATCAAGCGCTTTCACCCAGGCTCTCCCAGGCTTTGTCAAGATACAAAGACCATTCTAAATTTGCTTTATATACTGTTATTGCACTTCAATTAATCAATTAACTTAACAATTACATAATTAAAACATTTTTCCAAAGAATATTCTTTCTTCATTCACTATGTATTATGTTGTAACTTATGTATTTGTTTTTAAAATATATGTATAAAATGTATGTTTAAAATATGTATTTAAAATATATGTTTAAAGTTTCAGTTGTATAACCATGTAAGAAATGTATATATTTTTATATAGTAAACATTGTATGAATCTTGTTATAACATACACTAAATATTTTAGCAATAAATGATGTGTACTTCAAACTCCACTACAAACTCTACCCTAAATGACTGCTTTGTACCTAGTTAAAAATGTGTTAGAAAAAACATATTAAAAATTGTTTACATGTCTTTGAATTCATTAATACATGATTGTTAGATACCCAGCAACAACTTAAGGCAAAAAAATTTTTGTTCTTATTATTATTGTTAAAAATGCCCCTTTTAACCACCTCACTTTACAGTTTGGCTCTTCTCAGTCTAAGCACACTACCAATACTAATTGCTTCATTAAGTCCTGGTGGCTTACATGCATTGAGGTTTAGTTGCCATAGGAGCTCCCTATATTCTAGGGACGTCTCCCAGTCTCCTCCCCTAGGGTTGTGGTTGACTCGCTCTAACACCATAAATTTTAAGGTCATTTGTTCACACACCAATGAATGCTTAAAAAATGCATTAGTTTCTTTTTTCTTGCTAATCTCATACAAATGCTCGTACACCCTCCTCTTCAAAGTTCTTTCCGTTTTGCCAATATCGACGTCCCTAGAATATAGGGAGCTCCTATGGCAACTAAACCTCAATGCATGTAAGCCACCAGGACTTAATGAAGTGATTAGTATTGGTAGTGTGCTTAGACTGAGAAGAGCCAAACTGTAAAGTGGGGTGGTTAAAAGGGGCATTTTTAACAATAATAATAAGAACAAAACATTTTTTGCCTTAAGTTGTTGCTGGGTATCTAACAATCAGGTATTAATGAATTCAAAGACATGTAAAAAATTTTTAATATGTTTTTTCTAACACATTTTTAACTAGGTACAAAGCAGTCATTTAGGGTAGAGTTTGTAGTGGAGTTTGAAGTACACATCATTTATTGCTAAAATATTTAGTGTATGTTATAACAAGATTCATACAATGTTTACTATATAAAAATATATACATTTCTTACATGGTTATACAACTGAAACTTTAAACATATATTTTAAATACATATTTTAAACATACATTTTATACATATATTTTAAAAACAAATACATAAGTTACAACATAATACTTAGTGAATGAAGAAAGAATATTCTTTGGAAAAATGTTTTAATTATGTAATTGTTAAGTTAATTGATTAATTGAAGTGCAATAACAGTATATAAAGCAAATTTAGAATGGTCTTTGTATCTTGACAAAGCCTGGGAGAGCCTGGGTGAAAGCACTTGATTTTATTGATTGGACTATACTTTGACACTGTATTTTACGTGTTTGTATTCGAAGTTACCAGTATTGGATATTAAAAAGTTCTACCCTGGATTCCTGAGATCTTTTGGCCATGGTACGTTTGGTGTTACTTGGTGGTAACGTTCTTTTTTGACTTTTTGTGTTCATATTACTGTTGCTTCATGGCTGAAAGTACCGGGAATACAGACTTTGGTGAGACTCCAATTATTTTGGGAAACAACGAACTACAACCGGATGATGCCCCAGTTACCAGAGGCGAGTTTAAACAAGTGATGTGCCTCCTATCACAGTTAACAGGGCTTTTAACGCAAGCTGATGGTGAAGGTACGAGTGGTATTCCAGCAAACCAGGAACAAATGACCAAAGACACCGGAATAGGTGCGAGGAGAAAAGCGAGCGCCCCACCGGAAGTCTCAGATGAAATGCGACTAACTGGAATGAAGGTATACGAAAAACCAAGCAGGCAACAAGTCCCGAAGTTTGGAGGGAATCAGAACTCATTAAAGGATTTTAATTTTTAACAATTGAACCACCAAATCCTTTTCTTTCAACAAAGGTACTGTGCACATGACTCAAAATAATACTAATCATGCTGAACAAACAATGCTTGATTTAAACAACAAGTTATATGCGTACAAGGCTGCTCAAATGGAAATAGACTGACTGAGTGTATTAGGGTCCAATGGATTCCTAAAGGTTTAAGGTTCAGCAAATTTCCAAACAATGCTGTACCTGGATCAGAATTGTTTGATGACATTACTGAATTATTTAACAGAATGGGACTGGAGATGTTAAATCTCATGGTTAAGGACTATGAGACCAAAGCAGCAACGCTATTAGTAGAAGTTAACACATTGAATAATACTATTGTTAACGACAGTGACTTTAGCAGTGTTAAGAAGGACTATGAGCGTACATTTAAAGAAGTTGATGACCATTGCATTAGGGTAGTAAATAGGAAAATAAGAAAATTAGAAATAGATCTGGCTGACTACAATAATGGGATAGCATATACTTTTAGTATTAGAAACAAATGGTCAAATAACAGACCTAATAACAATGATGTTTTTAATAATGATGAAAATGAAAATGCAACCATTTATCCACCCCAAGCTCCAAGAAGGAGTGAAAAATTGGCTCAAAGAGCAAATGTTAACAGCAACCAGGTTTTTCATTATGGTCAGGGGAGACAAGGGAACAAGCAAACAAAACCATACACCCAGAGGTGGGGCAGGTTCAGGAGATGACAGATGACACACAGAATAAGACTGTAACCATAGCTGATAATGTTCTTAACTCAAATTTGAGTTCTTGTAAAATCTGTAAACAGGACAATTTTTCCATTTTTAACTACACTGATGTTATGGTAAATTCAGCATATTTTAATCTTTTCACCAAGGGACTTCATTTTGTACCTTCCTATTCCATTAACATTCCTAAAACAATTCTAGACGTAAAATTGTTCACTCGTCAGTTGAATTTAAGTATGTTTTTTAAAGACAACCAACGAGTTCATAATCCACTTTATAGGTCCAGCACATTTAACCCACCCCTACATCCAACTTTAAAGACCTTTGAAGAGTTAGTGGAAATTGACATCAGAAAATTGGATAGGTATACAGGTATGACACATCCCAAAAATCTTTCAAAGGAATCATTTGAGCTTATTAATTACTTGAAAAATGAGGATATTAGAGTGATGAAAACAGATAAAGGGGGGGGGATTGTGCTAATGTACCAATATGATTATGAAGCTAAATTGTATGCATTGTTACATGACACAGAGCAATATGATGAAATTTCAATCAATGAACGTAACATAGCTTACGCAAAAATAAAATACTTATTGGAGGACCACCTTTGGCAGGGGGCAATTAATGAAGAGCTATTTAACTATCTTTTAGTTCAAAAACCTTTGATACCAGTGATGTTTGGTATACCAAAAGTCCACAAAGGTCTACATCCTTTACAATTTAGACCGATAGTTGCGGGAGCGAAGGGAATCACTGAACCATTAGGTAAATTTATTGACATCACAGTAAAAAATTTGGTGACATCACTAAAATTCCTTTGCAAAGATTCTTGGGAATTTTTAAGGAATATAAAGAATTAATATTTTATCAAAACAAAATATATGATCACTATAGACATAGTGGATCTGTTTCCCAGCATACCACATGCCACCGGGTTGGAATGGTTCTGCAATGTGCTTATCCGTTCCTCAGGGTTTAGTAACAATGTTATAAATTTACTTGTCGAATTTATGGAAGTTATTCTCACTAATAACTTCATTTTTTTTCAATGGAGAGCTCTTTAGGCAGAAAAGAGGGGTTGCCATGGGCACACCACATGCGTCAGCATATGCAAACATAGTTCTGCACTATTGGGAGTCAGAATTCATTTTTTCATCATTTTGGGTCAAGTACATTACCCATTATCAAAGGTTCTTGGATGATATTTGTATTTTGTGGAATGGGGATTTAGTTGACTTAGACAACTTCATTCAACACATAAATTCCACAACGGATTTTTTAAGGTTCACACACACTGTAAATGAGAACCATTTACATTATTTGGATGTTAATTTGGAAAAAAACACGCAATTGAAGCGTTTTCAATCAAGTATTTTTAGAAAGAATACTTTTTCAAATATGTTACTTCATTATGAAAGTAACCATCCTTTATCTCAAAAGAAAGGAATTATGAAAGGCCAATTGATTAGAGCTTCCCGTATGTGTAGTGAAGAGTCATTATTTCAAAAAGAAACAGAATTTCTGAAAACTTTATTTCAGGAAAAGAAGTATCCAGAACGTTTATTTGAGTTACATCTTGAGATTATTGCAAAAAGGGCAGATTAATACTTTCCACTGTTAGGTGAAATAGAAAGGCAAAGTAGGGACGTTAAACAAAAGAAGTTTGAGGAGAGAAGGAAAGCCTTTATTTATACCACCAGCAGCAACAGTGCAGAGATGGAAGGTAGCATACGCAGATTTTGGCCTATTTTATCTATGAATGAGGACATTAACAAAATAATACCAAACAATCCATATTTTGTAAGAAAGAAAAATATGAATCTTAAAAATCTTTTTGAAAGAAATCAAAAATCTATCACCAAAAATACCCAAACAAAACTAGGTACATTTAGTTGTAATGCATGTAAACAGTGTTGCTATATGATGAACAGTAAAGGCTTATATTTGAAATCAAGAAAAAGGAATATCATCTCACCAGGCCACTTTAACTGCAACACCAAAGGGGTGGTGTACCTGGGAGTGTGCCAGCACTGTTATGGGTTTTATATTGGCAAAACGGAAAGAATTTTGAAGAGGAGGGTGTACGAGCATTTGTATGAGATTAGCAAGAAAAAAGAAACTAATGCATTTTTTAAGCATTCATTGGTGTGTGAACAAATGACCTTAAAATTTATGGTGTTAGAGCGAGTCGACCACAACCCTAGGGGAGGATACTGGGAGACATCCCTAGAATATAGGGAGCTCCTATGGCAACTAAACCTTAATGCATGTAAGCCACCAGGACTTAATGAAGCGATTAGAATTGGTAGTGTGCTTAGACTGAGAAGAGCCAAACTGTAAAGTGAGGTGGTTAAAAGGGGCATTTTTAACAATAATAATAAGAACAAAAATTTTTTTGCCTTAAGTTGTTGCTGGGTATCTAACAATCATGTATTAATGAATTCAAAGACATGTAAACAATTTTTAATATGTTTTTTCTAACACATTTTTAACTAGGTACAAAGCAGTCATTTAGGGTAGAGTTTGTAGTGGAGTTTGAAGTACACATCATTTATTGCTAAAATATTTAGTGTATGTTATAACAAGATTCATACAATGTTTACTATATAAAAATATATACATTTCTTACATGGTTATACAACTGAAACTTTAAACATATATTTTAAATACATATTTTAAACATACATTTTATACATATATTTTAAAAACAAATACATAAGTTACAACATAATACATAGTGAATGAAGAAAGAATATTCTTTGGAAAAATGTTTTAATTATGTAATTGTTAAGTTAATTGATTAATTGAAGTGCAATAACAGTATATAAAGCAAATTTAGAATGGTCTTTGTATCTTGACAAAGCCTGGGAGAGCCTGGGTGAATGCGCTTGATTTTATTGATTGGACTATACTTTGGCACTGTATTTTATGTGTTTGTATTCGAAGTTACCAGTATTGGATATTAAAAAATTCTACAGTGGATTCCTGAGATCTTTTGGCTGTGGTACGTTTGGTGTTACTTGGTGGTAATGTTCTTTTTTGACTTTTTGTGTTCATATTACTTTTTATATTAAAGACAAATATAATTGTAACACTAGATCAGTGGTGTATTTAGCCCAATGTCAACAGTGCCCAGCTTTCTACGTCGGCAAAACCGACCGTCGATGGTGGGATAGGATCTATGAGCATATCTACTCCATTAAAAAGAAAAAAAATAGATAATGCCTTGGCTAGACATTGTGACACTAACACAGACAACTTTTTCAAGTTTAAAGTTATTTCACATACAACCCAACAGGAGAACAATAGATATATGGAGGACAGTTTGATCAAACTTCTATTGGAAAGAAATGAGCTTAACTGGCAACTCCGCTTGGATGCTTGCAGTCAACCAGGACTTAATGAAACATATTCTGTTTCATGTATTTTGAAATTAAAGAGTTTACATAGGTGAAGTCTACGATTGTGAAGTTTTAGGTCATGTTCATTTCAGGTTTTGATTAGTGGTGGCAATATAATATAAATGTCTTATTAGACGCTGAAGAATAGTAATATTGTCAGTATTTTTAGTATTTTTGCTATTATTATTAGTGTTTCTTTAGTACACTACATATACAGTATTATTTTTCATATTTAGTGTTATGTTTATTATCTAACACTTTTCCTTTTAGTATATGTGTGACTGGAGTTTTCTGAGTCGACTCACATGAACTGTGTGGTTATTTATTAACATAATTTTAATACAATTTCAAGACAATATAATACTAACATAATGTTAATGATGTTTACCTTTTACACAGATGATATGTGTTCTTTACTTTATAAGGAGGAGTAGTTACATTTAGATTTTAGCAGCTTCTCAACATGAGCTTGCGCGGCTAATTTGTATGTAGTTTATCTACTTTAACACATGTTTTATAAGACTGAAATAAGATGCTAGGTTATTTAACTGGTTGCATTTTTTCACACGGTATATACACTTTTAAATTTTTGTGGACATGCTGAGATGTGATAGGCTCACATTATATGACGAGGAGTTTTTAAACTGAGGTTTGAATGCCATTAATTGTCTGATGAAGTCTGGATAATATCCGGATGAAAAGCACTTTATGCTATTATTTCTCTCTTGTCATTTTGTACTTTGGAATATTACTTCATTTGGAGTCCTTGCATTAAAGGAGCATTTTACAGTATCTGAGCGTGGTGTCTGGTGCTTGTTCAAAAACTTTTTTGTCTGTTTGGAACTTGGTTTACCCTTTTTTTGTCTGCAGTTGTACACCTGACATTCTCCTAATTTTATTTTAAAGTGATTTATCGATGGTTTTATTTTTTACCATTACACCATAGCATGTGGTGTGTAATGTACCTAAAAGCATTTCAGCCCCCCAATGGTTTGTCCTCATTGTTCATTTAAAAAAGCATTCAGAAAGTCTTATTTCTCTATGCTCACATCACTGAATATAATCAGTGAACTTCAACCACAGTAAAATCATCTTATTGCTAGTGCAGGACTCTGACCATAAACTTTGAAAGAAGGCCCACAGCTCATGCGCAGGGGCATCCAATTTGCTAAGGTGACATGCCTGAGGGATAGAGTACACTTATTTGGGCCATGGCTTAATGTAAATGTTTATAAAGTTTTTCATTAAAATATTGTCCAAGTATACATGGATAGATATGGCTAAAACACTGTATGACTTAACATTTTCTGACATGCAGGTATGAATATCGACAAAACTCTTTAAGAATATTCTCCTTTTGTCTAGCAAAAATGTTACTGAAAAGGAGGCAGAAATAACATTTGTCACCAGGATTTGGAGGATTTTAGTGAAAAAGGATTTCTAGCCCAAGACCATGCACTGAAATGACAGTACCATACCAGTAATATGTCCAACCCACTTAGGAAACAGCAGCTGTAGTCCTATTGCTAGTTGTTATAAGTACTCACTAGATAAATAAAACATTCAAGAATCATCTTGAATCTTAGAATAGGAGAGGGTATGAATATTGCTTATAATTCTCCTTTAGTTGTTTATAATCTGGTAGATGAAAAGGAACATTTTTAACAATTTCCATTTATCTGGCCAGGATACATCAAATATGGGTGAATAAAAATATGGACAAGAGGGTTAATATGTGATGGTAAATCTAAAGTAACCTGCTAATTTGTGTACATATTTATAGGTCATTGATTCATATTTTTTTCATTGTTTTTGCATCTGTGCCTTTTGTATATCAAGCATCTAAGAGGCCATCATCCAGTCAAGCATAATGTTTTTTTTTTTTTTGCTCTTGATGGTATCCTACCAAAGAAAGCATTCTACATTTATGAACATAACTCCCTGACTTTTCACTGGTGACATGAACATTTGTATCACCATCAGGGTCACCTACACCCCATCATTCCATGCATACATGATCTCCCACATGTGCCAACAAGGGCAACTACCACTGGCTTGAGAACTCACATGTGTATCTCCCTCTGTCCATCCACTGAGTAACAAACATCTGCTTTCCATCAAAGCCATGTGACTTGAGTAATGGCACAGTCTGCATGAGAACTCCCGAATATGGGCACACTTATTCTTAATGCTTGAACTCTCAAATGCAAGAATGAGGTAATATATTTAAGCTACCTATGGTCACTAGTAAGTGCAGGGTATGGGTGCATATAATTTAACAGAGAAAAGTACCACAATTAGACAAGATCGCACATGTGCACCATTTTATCTCAGAAGAACTTAAATCACTGCTCTGAACTAAAAGATGCACTGCCAAAATGTTTATTGGAAATGTTTGTTATTCTTCCACTATAAGCCATGAATGAAGTAGTGATGTCACAGGTGGATGATTTGCCAGCACCACTTGAAGGAATTACTGAAAGTAATGGCTGGCAACAGAAACACTCAATGAGTGAAGCTCTTCTGAGAAATATTTCCCTACTCTCCACTAGCATGTAGTATTTTGAAAAACAACCTCCACACCCTCCATATGGATGCATTTGAAACCACTGGCATGACAAAGCTCCTATACTTTCAAAATGGTGAGTAAGAATGAGATGATCTGGTAGGGAAATATTGGGCACCTGTATGGGATGGTGTCTAACTGACTTTGGGCTACCTTGACTGGGCAGTCTATGAGGTGTAGCTAAAGGGTATTTCATGTGACAAGAAAGTGCTGATTATAGGTGGTTTTTACTTCCACAGGGAATGCATCTGCAGTGGATGATCATAGTAGATTTGCATCCAGGAAAGGATCATCATGTCAGTGGGAAAGTCAATAATTCTGCCCAGCGTCAATTGAGAGGAAATATGAAAGGCATTTTGATGTTATTGTTCTCCCAGACTTGCAGTGGTGGTAACAACATTGCTGATGACTAAAATAAAGGCTGAAGTTTGAACATCAAATGACATATCTGCAAACTTTGTGCAGAAGTATGAACAGGATCCTAGAAGTGAAGAAATACAACTTGTACAACATAAAATGGTGCTGCAGCAACTAGTCAGATGTCAATGAAAGAAAGGAAGGGCCGATGAAAACTTTCTATACCCTGAAGGGTATACTGGAATATATTTATGGATATCTTCAGGATTTTTTTATACTGAGGCATAGTGAGGCTGGGAGTAGAAAGAACCTTCTATGGCTCCTTATGATGGAGGATAACATCACCTGATTAAATAACAGTCCTCCATGCCTCATGAATGGCCCCTTCCAACCTGGATGACCAGGTGTCAGTAATTTTACAGCATTAATGAGCACTTTGGGAACGTAGCTCTGAACCTTTACTATATTTCCAAATGTCTTTTAAGTACCTGACTGGAGGTGTTCACTGGTTTGATGATATGCTGGACATTGTTCAGGACCTGAGGGCAGCACTAACAGCACGGTTTGTTTTTATGGACTTCATGAATGCCACGATTAATGATTTCTGCCCAGGAGCTCTTCATGTCAGGCCACATCAATGCCTGCTTCATGTGACACAGCCACTTTGTGATAGGTCCAGAAGCTCAGGCTTCAGTTCAAATATGCAGTCTAACCTAAGCATCAGCTAGAAATAACATTTGTCTTGGTGCTAGTGCATCTACACCCAGGTGAAGTATCCACTGCATTCAGTGTCCAGCAAGATCATTATTCCAGTGGGCAGTAACATACTTTGACTGAAACCATGAAATTTACCACAGTCAAATACCAAACTACTGTGGAAACATCAGACACCCCAACATTTCTGCTTATTTTTTTGTCTACTGAGGTACTGCTTCAGGTATCCCTTCCATGAATGCAAAATAGTGTGGAGAAACCGAACAAGTGGCTCCAACCCGTATATGGGTTGTGGAACATTTCTATCAATGTGCTATATTTCTAGATTTTCTCAAGTTCACATGCTTTGTTAGATGCAGTTTGTTTTGTCTTTTATTGGTAGATATTCTGAGAAGGCTATCACAATTAGGATACTTTGACAGACTCTTTGCTGGTTATTACAATGTTTTTATGTTGACGATAAAAGTTTTGATTATTTTTCAGTGAGTTTGCACTTGCTGTGATTTTTGTGTTTATTTTCGATCTGGTTCCATTCACAGCCTATTTTAACTTGATATGTATGCTAATTCAACCATTTATACTTGTCAAGTTGAAAGGCAGCCGCAGTGGTGCATTGGTTAGCGTTGCCACCTCACAGCAAGAGGTTCTCCAGTTCGATTCTCAGCTGGGGTGCCTTCTGTGCAGAGTCTGCAAATCCTCCCTGTGGTCGCATGGGTTTCCTCTGAGTGCTCCAGTAGGTGGATTGGATACTCTAAATTGGCCCTAGGTGTATATATATATATATATATATATATATATATATATATATATAAAAGTAGTGGGGGTGTGGGGGGTGGCTTGCCCCCCTGCTTATAGGAAGGGTAGGTGTGTGTGTTTGTTATGTTGTATTCATGTTTGTTGTTTTGTTTGTTGTATTGTAGTTAGGTAGGTGTATGTGTAATTGTTTGTGTGGTGGTGTGTGTATTTGTACCATCGTAATTTTGAATTTCGCGGTTGTGGGCTGTCGTTTTTTTTTTTCATTTTCGACTTTATAGTCTCGAGATACTGAAATTCAGTATTTTAATATTTTGAGATTATTATTATATTTTGAAACTATATATATATATATATATATATATATATATATATATATATATATATATATATATATTGGTGTGTGTCTGTGTATGTATGTGATTACATTTTAGGGGTCACCAACTATGTATGCATGTAGGGGTGACTGTTTCTGTGAGTATAAACAAGTGGGCAGGGCTTGTCTGTGGATGCTTGCATGTGTGTGTGTGTGTGTGTGTGTGTGTGTGTGTGTATATATGTATATATATATATATATATATATATATATATATATATATATATATATATATATATACATATATGTGTGTGTGTGTGTGTGTGTGTGTGTGTGTGTGCATGGTCACCTAAGCTACCATAATGTATGGGGTGACAGAGAAAACACTGGTGCTGTGAGATCTGACAACACACTGTTCAACACACAGACATGGTAGTTTTTCTTCACCATATCTCTGAAACAGCGAGTCTGTCCATTGCACTAATTGATGCTGGCCACTTACCACAAGCAGGCAGAAGTTTCCTGAATCCAGCCCACAATCATTACATAAATGAATCATATATAATGTAACATCCTCTTCTAATTCCAAAATCATAAGAATTTTTTTTCAGGAAAACACCCTCATTATTATTTGTATAAAGCAGAAGTTGAGACTTCCAATAGTTCTAAAGTCTGAAAACACAGACTCATTTTAAAGTGACACAGAGTGATACAAATTATATTACTGCTCTTTCTGTCTTTTTCCAAAGTTATGATGTCACACTTGGCAGAGCTACGCAAAGTGAAATTAAATCACAAACAACATGACAAATAATTTAAGAAGGCATTACATGCATATCTTGTTGAGGAAACTATCTGCAAGTGTTACAATGGATAACCAACTTATCTCATTTTATTGAATCATTGTTTCAGACTTTTATTCATTGTGTTAATCTAGTATTTTTCATCCATTGCAATGCACTGAGAAATAATTTGCTATCTTACATTATGTTTGTATGTACTGAAACATAGATTTGCATTACTAAATGTTTTTCTGTCTCACACTTGTTTTGATATATGTCCTGTCTTCCATGGTGTTTCGATTGCTGAATGATTTGCTATCTCACATTGGGCTGGATTCCAAAAAATAATTGCACTCTGAGGGAAGACATCAGGGTATCAGCAATGGACTTGATTCCATAAGGTATGTTAAAACTAAATCAAGTACTACAAATGGGGACTCTGTGCATGCCTGCCAAACTCTAAAACACAACTGGTGCACCCAGTACAATTTAAAAGTGACAGAGTACTTCTCCAATAAATTTCTGAAAGCACTTGGCATAGTCCAAATGTGCATAATTTTAACACTACCATATTCCAGAAATTGCTAAGAAAGCCTACGGATTAGACAAACATAACTTAAAAAAATACAGCTGACTTTTAATGCACTTCAGCAGGCTGGGGTACTGCAACTCATAAAATAGGACAATCTGCAAAGGCATCCCAAAAGGCAGCCAGCCAGGTACCAAGCCAGGCTACAGTTCTCTGTACAGGAAGTAATAGATAGATGCAGATTAGATAGAGGAGCTGGTGCAGACTGTGTGCAGGATGGCTGCACCCCACATGGATGCGCACAGTCTGCAAGGTAAGCCAGTACCACTAGAACCAAAAGTGTGCCTGATTCTGGGACAACTGGCCTCTGAGACATTTTAGCAGCTTATAGGAGATGCAGTGGGAGTGTCATAGATAGCTGCCAGTCACATTCTTGCAAAGTTCCTGGCAGGAATGTGCACCAAGGTGGATGAATTCATTCACTTCTCAACAGCAGTCATGGAGTGCAGCTCTGTCATGCAACAGTTCTGTGCCATTGCCATTGCCAACTTCTGCCTTGTCCTAGGTGCAATAGACTACGCCAATGTTCCAGTCAAAACCCCAGGTGTACTTGATGCTGAGTGGCACATCAATAAAAAGGGGTAGCCATCACTCAGTTGTGAAGTGATGTGCTTTGCAGAGAGCCTCATTACTAGCATCATAGCAACATAACCCCAGTAGTGTGCATGATGTGGCAATCTAGAAGGAATGAACTGTGAGGTCTGCTTTCCAACAGAGTGAAACACCAGAGGTGTTCCTACTAGGTATGCACATGACCACATCTATATGGCAAGCAGTAGTCAGACAGTGATACAGGAGGCAAGATGAGCAAATATTCCTTCTCAGCTCCATAAAAACAGATGACTGCAGTATCCGCTGGAGCCATAGATAATGAATACAAACAGAAACCCATTGACCTCTGCTGAGGATGCATACAACAGAGCAGACACCATGACATGAAAATTATTGGGAACAGTCTGAAAGTGCAAATTTCCGAAAATGTACTTCACTGACATTGAAATCACTGAAAAACACATTTGTGAATGTGATATAGCTCACCTGACACATCATACATAACTTTTTTGGTAATACTTTATGTGTGTTTCCCCAGAAGCACCCGAAGTGAAACAGGACATGTAATAACGTCACACTGTAATAAAATAATTTAACATTACACAGCGCTATTGTTTAAACTTTCCTTTCTCATTTTCAGTAGAGTTGCAATTGCTGTCACGGAGTCAGTGCAGTTGTATTCACTTTTATTATCAAACACTGTCTGAAACTGCTTCTGACATCTAATTCATTCAAAAATACAAACACAAACACACAGTTTCTAGTATTTTTGCAGGAGAACAAAGCCCCCTGCACCTGCCCACAACCCTGCAAATTATATATACCAACTCTGAGATTGCAGTACAGTGAAAACAAGGGTAGATTTCCCGATCCTTACTGTAATACAAACTCCAATTAAAGCTACCAGCACTGTGAAAATAATTGTCCACGTCCTGAATATTTCTACTGCCACCATCAAATCTGCCATGCCACGGAATTAGTATGGAGTGCTAGAAGGTACATAGACACTGTATACTTGTACCTGAACATCTCGCACCACCAGCATAATGGTAACTTTCACTTAAATGGAATTCAACATAGGCAACTTTTGCAATACTGCACATTTGACAGAGTAGTCTCAGTTATTTAATGCTGGGTGAAGTGTTAATTTGGTAAAAAGAAGTAGACTCATGCACACACACACACACACATATATATATATATATATATATATATATATATATATATATATATATATGTATATATATAGAGAGAGAGAGTTTCTCTTTATAATCTCAAAATACTAAAATACCGAATCTTAGCATCTTGAGACTATAAAGCTGAAAGTGCAGTTACGTGAACCTGTAACTTCCTATGTGGAAATGTGGAATCTGTGATTGTGTTGGCGTGTTCGTGATGTGCGCTGTGGTTTGTGGATTTAGCTGGGGACTTAGGTAAGTGGTGTTTTTGTAAGGGTATTGGGTAGGGATTTTAGTGTGTGTGAGTTTGTTTAGTGGTGGGTTTTATGTGTTTGTGTGTTTAATGTGACCTTGGAGTTAGTATATATATATATATATATATATATATATATATATATATATATATAAGTAGCGGGGTGCGGGGTGGCTTGCCCCCCTGCTTATAGGAAGGGTAGGTGTGTGTGTTTGTTATGTTGTATTCATGTTTGTTGTTTTGTTTGTTGTATTGTAGTTAGGTAGGTGTATGTGTAATTGTTTGTGTGGTGGTGTGTGTATTTGTACCATCGTAATTTTGAATTTCGCGGTTGTGGGCTGTCGTTTTTTTTTTCATTTTCGACTTTATAGTCTCGAGATACTGAAATTCAGTATTTTAATATTTTGAGATTATAAAGTGAAACTATATATATATATATATATATATATATATATATATATATATATATATATATATAGATTGGTGTGTGTCTGTGTATGTATGTGATTACATTATAGGGGTCACCAACTATGTATGCATGTAGGGGTGACTGTTTCTGTGAGTATAAACAAGTGGGGAGGGCTTGTCTGTGGATGCTTGCATGTGTGTGTGTGTGTGTGTGTGTGTGTGTGTGTGTGTATATATGTATATATATATATATATATATATATATATATATATATATATATATATATATATATATATATGTGTATGTGTGTGTGTGTGTGTGTGTGTGTGTGCATGGTCACCTAAGCTACCATAATGTATGGGGTGACAGAGAAAACACTGGTGCTGTGAGATCTGACAACACACTGTTCAACACACAGACATGGTAGTTTTTCTTCACCATATCTCTGAAACAGCGAGTCTGTCCATTGCACCAATTGATGCTGGCCACTTACCACAAGCTGGCAGAAGTTTCCTGAATCCAGCCCACAATCATTGCATAAATGAATCATATATAATGTAACATCCTCTTCTAATTCCAAAATCATAAGAATTTTTTTTCAGGAAAACACCCTCATTATTATTTGTATAAAGCAGAAGTTGAGACTTCCAATAGTTCTAAAGTCTGAAAACACAGACTCATTTTAAAGTGACACAGAGTGATACAAATTATATTACTGCTCTTTCTGTCTTTTTCAAAAGTTATGATGTGACACTTGGCAGAGCTACGCAAAGTGAAATTAAATCACAAACAATATGACAAATAATTTAAGAAGGCATTACATGCATATCTTATTGAGGAAACTATCTGCAAGTATTACAATGGATAACCAACTTATCTCATTTTATTGAATCATTGTTTCAGACTTTTATTCATTGTGTTAATCTAGTATTTTTTCATCCATTGCAATGCACTGAGAAATAATTTGCTATCTTACATTATGTTTGTATATACTGAAACATAGATTTGCATTACTAAATGTTTTTCTGTCTCACACTTGTTTTGATATATGTCCTGTCTTCCATGGTGTTTCGATTGCTGAATGATTTGCTATCTCACATTGGGCTGGATTCCAAAAAATAATTGCACTCTGAGGGAAGACATCAGGGTATCAGCAAAGGACTTGATTTCATAAGGTATGTTAAAACTAAACCAAGTACTACAAATGGGGACTCTGTGCATGCCTGCCAAACTCTAAAACACAACTGGTGCACCCAGTACAATTTAAAAGTGACAGAGTACTTCTCCAATAAATTTCTGAAAGCACTTGGCAGAGTCCAAATGTGCATAATTTTAACACTACCATATTCCAGAAATTCCTAAGAAAGCCTATGGATTAGATAAACATAACTTAAAAAAATGCAGCTGACTTTTAATGCACTTCAGCAGGCTGGGGTACTGCAACTCATAAAATAGGACAATCTGCAAAGGCATCCCAAAAGGCAGCCAGCCAGGTACCAAGCCAGGCTACAGTTCTCTGTACAGGAAGTAATAGATAGATGCAGATTAGATAGAGGAGCTGGTGCAGACTGTGTGCAGAATGGCTGCACCCCACATGGATGTGCACAGTCTGCAAGGTAAGCCAGTACCACTAGAACCAAAAGTGTGCCTGATTCTGGGAAAACTGGCCTCTGAGACATTTTAGCAGCTTATAGGAGATGCAGTGGGAGTGTCATAGATAGCTGCTAGTCACATTCTTGCAAAGTTCCTGGCAGGAATGTGCACCAAGGTGGATGAATTCATTCACTTCTCAACAGCAGTCATGGAGTGCATCTCTGTCATGCAACAGTTCTGTGCCATTGCCATTGCTAACTTCTGCCTTGTCCTAGGTGCAATAGACTACACCAATGTTCCAGTCAAAACCCCAGGTGTACTTGATGCTGAGTGGCACATCAATAAAAAGGGGTAGCCATCACTCAGTTGTGAAGTGATGTGCTTTGCAGAGAGCATCATTACTAGCATCATAGCAACATAACCCCAGTAGTGTGCATGATGTAGCAATCTAGAAGGAATGAACTGTGAGGTCTGCTTTCCAACAGAGTGAAACACCAGAGGTGTTCCTACTAGGTATGCACATGACCACATCTATATGGCAAGCAGTAGTCAGACAGTGATACAGAAGGCAAGATGAGCAAATATTCCTTCTCAGCTCCATAAAAACAGATGACTGCAGTATCCGCTGGAGCCATAGATAATGAATACAAACAGAAACCCATTGACCTCTGCTGAGGATGCATACAACAGAGCAGACACCATGACATGAAAAATTATTGTGCTTGTGTCTGGTATGCTGAAAGCAAGATTTAGATGTCTGGACACATCTGGGGGTGCAATAAAAGGTATTACAGATGGTCACCAGATATGCCATCCTATACAACATAAAAAACATAAAAAATGGTGGTCTCTAAGGTTATGGGTGTCGTTGGCCTTCCCCAAGAACCCAGATATCTGATATGGAGCTATTACATCTATCACAGGATGATTAGGAGGACACAGGGGGAGCATAGCTCTCAATCTTCTTAGCACAAAAAGTCTGGACAAAGCAAAGCATAATGGGGGTACAGAGCTCCAAACAATGGGAACATTTTTAAATATTGCTCTTATAAACTTAAAAGGATGCTAGAATAAAAGGTTTTGTGTCACTATACATTACCAGAAGGATATAAAGTCTGAAACTCAACTGCCTGTCATTATTTAGTGAATTCAGTCCTCATGGATTTGCTGCAACATCCAGAAAATCACAAATTTTATGAAAAGCAGACTAAAATTATGAGGCAAAAATCTGGACATTCTGTCAAAGTCTGGACAGTTGAGAGCTATGGAGGTGAGAAGAAATATGCAGGAGTGACAGTGGATGCATCCATATGTCCTAGCTCAGGCACTACAGCAGCATCTGACACACACATTTGAGTCATGACAAGGTGCATGTACAAATGTACACAGACTAAACAGTGATGTTTGCACAGCAGCAGCAAAGGGCAAGTTTAATGGAAAGAAGCCATTAGTTGTCCACACTGAACATCATCCACAACAGAAGCATATGAGTTATGTGTAAGACCTTATACAGTAAATTCAGCAAGAAGCACATCTGGGAGCATTACCACAGGAAATCTCTCTGCAAGACACATCTCCAGAGAGGGCTACATTAGCATATGTGTGGCATCCAGGAGGTGTGGTCAACAGAAGGTGTCATACAAATAGGATATCATCATACAGATAACTAGCACGTAAAGGTAGCTGTACAATAACCATTACTAGAATAAATCTATGCGAGTGCAGTGTATGGGAATGTATCAGCACAAACCTAACCCAAAAGCAATAGTAGAACACTAACAGTGATGCATAACACATAGCATAGTGATATGTGACAGTGTGGTACAACACACTAAATGGCATATAGCACCTTTAATAATGGCAAACAACCCAAGAACCGGACAAAAAGAAAAATACCACAAGCAAATCTCCCATCCCATGCTTGACAATGAATGTCACGCAGAAGGCAATGCTTTGATGCACAGGTTATTGCTGCCACATGACTCCATGAGAGATAAGAATATGTTCAATCATTCAGAGCATTGATGACAGCGAGTACACATCAACCACAGACCATCCAGTGGTTTGTGGGACAGAGCAACATTTGTATATATGTGGGAGGAATCAAGAAGGCACATATGGGAAATACATGCAAGCATGAGGATAAAAAAATGGAAATGTGTCCACAGAAGTGAATTCAGTGCTGAGGACAAGGCATGTTCCGTATCATATTAAAGTGACATAAGCAACACATGTATGCATACAGAGGCGTACCTGTGTATGCAGGAATGCTAGACAACAATGAAATGTGGAATGTAGAAATCAATGCTGGATGAATAAAATAACACAATGCTCATCATAAAAATGCATGCTTTTGATCAACTAACAAGAGATGAAATATAGATGCATGGGGACTGCCACATAGAGCATTACTGTTAACAATATCTGTACTAACATAAACTAATGATAAATATTTACTACATATCACAACTTGAAGCTAGTCAACTATGTCAGGTAACTAATCAGAAAAACACTGTGGCATCAGACATTCGAGAAACAACCTACAGATTGAATAGTCAATAGTCAGCACAACCAGAAACATAGCAGGATCAACCAGTGCCCTGGGCCGGTACTTTCAACCAGTGTTCAACCCCAACAGCTCTTCAAGTGAAGAGAGAAAAAAAATCCTAAATTGCTTATTGATTGGCTTAATACAGTTAGATCTACCCCCCAGCTCTTTTATTCTAGAGCAAAAAAAAAAAATCAGACATTCCTTCTACAGGCACACCAACCAGGTGGCCAGATGCACAGAACACACACCCTCCTGATCCATTCAGTCAGGACCCATTTCTGTCTCCCTGCCCCCAACCCTCCTTTAACATACTCTGCCTGCCTGGAGCTCTACAGCGCTTATACTTTAGTTAAAAAAAATTCTCCTTTTTAAACTGTATCAAACTGCCTGCTACAAATATAGCAAATAGTTGCTACAGTTTATACCCTGCCTGCAAAGAATGCTACAGCTCTCATACTTTTAAAATGATTTTTTTAAACTAAAGTGTAGCAAACTGTCTTCTACAAATGTAGCAAATAGTTACTACCATTAACACCCTGCCTGCACTTAGTGATACAGCACTCAGGTTTTAGTTAATAAAAAAAAAAAGAAGAATTTTTTTTTCTTTTGAACTGAAGCAAACTGCTTGCTATAATGTGGCAAGCAGTTGCTACATTTTAGATCACAAACAGAGCACTACAGTGCGCAGGTTTGATGGCAAATGCAGCACTGGCTTTTAAAACCCAGTATTTCATTAAATAAATATCTGGATCACACTCCCCAACACTTTGCACCTGGGGCAGTTACCCCTTTCAGCCCATGCTAGCTACACTACTAACACAGCAGTCATCATTGCCACAGTGTCAGAATGACAAAACAGGGCACACGTTGGATCAACCATCTGTGTTACTCTAACCCAGTCTAGGGCACCTATGCTGATAGTTCTCAACAAGGTCCTGGCTAACCCTGCCATTTCCAGAAACACTCAGCCCACAGTGCTGTATTGAGGAGCTGGATGTGGTGAACACTAGCATTTTGGGACAAACTGTGTGTAAGAGCAGTAGTGCAGTTTGTCTGTCTGGATGTGACTGCTAGGATCATAGTTGGTTGACCAACAGATGTACATTCATATTACAGCACATACATTGATATCTAAGGGCTATGCATGGGTCTAATGAGATGAGTTCTGCCTCTGCTTACTGAAGATAATCTGCTCAGTACAATTAGGACATATAACACCCAGTTAGTAATATGGCACCACTCTAGCACCACAGTAACAAGGCTTTCAACAGGGAGTGCAACAGATATTCACTGTCATGCTGTGCAGCCAATGCTTCGATGACCTCTGTATGTCTGCACTCCTGATCTTCATGTAACACACACAGAAGGTGTGTTACAGTATCAGTGGCACATGCAAGTGCATGCAGGTCAGAGCCATAACATCACCGTGAATGTTCATGTGCCAGTAATAGTAATCGGACACCCTCTGACACATGTTCATGCACATCAATTAAAATGCCATGTGTCATCGATGGACAGTACTGGTACACTGTGGGGAAGATTCACCATCATTACCGACTCTACATGGAACAGTGCGTCATGGCCATCATCATGTCCACCATCTGACATCCTCGTATCATCAGAATGGCTGACCACATTATCATCCCTATCAGAGGCTATACCATGAACCACATGTCTATCCCATTCCAGTCTGGTTCATTTGCCATTGTTCTTACTATCATATACCACCTCAGGATCAGTGGACTGGCTGCTGGAGGAGACAGATGGTGGACATGCTGCAAAAGGAGTCATATGACACATGTCACATGCATTCACAGAAGTCAGCCGAAACAGCATAGTCCTGGAATTTTGGACAACTATAAAGCTACAATACTTTAGTTAATATGGACTTACCAGGGCATACAGGCTTTGGTAGTTCAGGGATTCTGAACACAGAGATATGCCGTGTCATTTACATATCAAGCAAATGCAACAGATAATGTCAATACAACTACTAAAACCTACCTGACATGTCCTCATCTGCCTCCACAGCCAATGATGAGAGTTGAAATGCCACTGTCATATAAAACAATAATGTAAACAATCAGAAGTAAGCTCATACAAGGCATCATGTAGCATTCTACCTGATATATAACATACAGCAGGTAAGATATACATATACCAGATGGACGATGATGACATACAGACTGAAGGTGTCATTTGCAGGTGAACAAGACCTCATTAGTGACGAAGGGCGCAGACAGAACTAATAGTGAAACATAACAACCATATACTCTTTCTTACTAAATACTCCCTTCCTGGTTGAAGAATGTATCATCTAACATAAAGCGGAACCTATATTATAAAATGGCACATCAACAATGACATGTGAGTATACTCCTCAGTCATAGCAGGAGGCAGAGGCACATGACTATGGATTACACTAACAGAATATGGAGACACTTATGTGACAAATGGTAAAGTTGTCATGAGGATACACCTGTGTAGTTAGCAAGCCTGCATTAATATCATAGATCACAGGTTTGTTAAACAGTGTTGCACTATGGAAATAATATGAGCAACCTTACCAGGTTTGTCTGTGCCCGATGATTCAGAGCCCATGTTTAACAAAGATGTATCTGTAGGTTAAAATGGTACACAAACAACAACACGTGAGTATACTCCACAGTCATAACAGGAGACAAAGTCACATAACAACTATGGAACTTACTAACATAAAATGGAGACACTTATGTGACATGGGGTGTCACCATTCCTATACTGATGCAATTGAAAAAAAAACAACTTTACACATTACTGAAAGTGTTATATATGTACTGTGTTTGTAATATGACATGGTGTTGCACTTATTTTGTGCAGTTGATTCAGGTGTGCTGTCACGTCCATCATGTAGTTCTGCTGCTGTAGCATAAATGTAACATTATGGTAAGAAGTGTGAATTAATATCATTCAGTGGGAATTGGTATATGCTGCATTATTTAAGAATTAGACATACATGTACATTCTGGAACATCTGCCTCAATGCATCCTTCCTGTCCATTGAATCTGATGATCCTGGCAGGTGTTATGATTTGAGGCAAGCGATATTATTATCTTATGCTGTGGAGGCAATTGTGGCTCCCCCTCCAGTGGCATTCCTTGCCCTCTCATATTGGTGGAGTATGTTGGCTGCATGGAAAATCATGTCAGTGCAATGTCTCTGGCAAGCCTCCCTGGATCTGTTGTTTCCACCCACAGCATTGATCATGTGTGTAAGATCTGTCCACACTTTATTTCTCCATGCAGCATCACCTGGCCACCTGAGCAGGTTGTGGCCATGTTGGTGCAGAGCCTCTATAATTATTTTGCCTTCATGAGGTGTAAAATGGTCCCTCCTATTGCAGTTAGACATGTGGAAGACAGGGGGATATACATATCTTATAGTTTATATAGGGGTTCACATATTGAAATGACAACGTTCAAAGCATATGTCAAATGAATGCCTTGCCTCTCATTTACAGTGCATATCTATGCAAAGCAATCTGTGTCATCTATACCACCATCATGTATAGATAAGCGGAATGAATAGCTGAGCCATATGTGAGCAAACATATGCATAGCTATCAATCCGTGCCATATGCTTTGACATTTTACATATGCAGAGGTGGGATTTGAACTCAAGTTAGTAGATATTATGACAAGCATGGGCCAATCACATAACCAATGTGCAATTATTCTAGTACTACAGCAATGGTGTGGCCACTATTAATTGCACATCAAAACAACAGGTACCAGTTCTACCTCAAGCATGTAGAATGCATCACAGATATTATCGCAGTCAGTGACAGACAGCATCACAAATGTGACCATGATGATATGGCATATAACATAACTACTGAAAATTTTACAAAAACAAGGCAGTAGAAGATCAGCTTTTGGTAATTACCAGTTTTGCAGTCTTGGCTGCATATAACAACAAACAAATAATGTATATGCTAAGCCATCCTGAGCTTGCCTCTATCCCATTGAATGTAATCAAAACTATCACTATATTATTAAGCATCATAAAGTATCAGTAAATCAGTCCCTAAACATACATCTTGCAGACAACCTCATGAGTCATCAATCTCTACAAATATATATCAGATGTTATATGTTAATCTGCAATTACATTTGATATACGTTGATTCTGTCCATGTCTTCTCTTTATTGGGGATGGTTTGTAGCCATTAAGCTGTATATGGGAAAACCACTTTGTCAGTGATGAACATATACCCATATGCATGCATATTGTTGAAGTCTATCCCCATCCCTTATGTAGCAGACAGATTATAATACATAGAATTTTGCATAATATGTGCATGTTTCATTTGTTTTACACATCATAACATGAACATAGGTAAGTGATAATAGCACTGTATACCATTGTATACCACCACAGCGATCCAAGCAAGTAATAGCTTACCCAGCTATATCCCAGAGTGAGGCTAGCTAAGTGCACACAACTTTTAAGTACCATTTACACCATACATAATTAATGAGCCTCATTAACATTCAGCATTTTAGAATCCCATTAGTGAACATCCATGCAAGCTCTTAAATCACAGCTCATTAACGAATAGCTTAGTGTAAGTGTACAATGCTCAGCACAATTGCCCTATGGATATAATTTACAGAAAAAATTTGTAACATGTTCCCAGTGCCCTCCTATTGTCTACCACCATTCTACGTGTGCCAGCTTTAAAATGTGATATTGGTACATATTCTTAGCATGCCATTGTTTTTCCGAAAGCATTCTAAATAAGGCTTCTACAACGATACCAAAGATGTCAACCAAGAGGAGGTTTTGGTGAGTTTGGGTGCTGAACTGGACAGACGAGAAGACAACACAGATGCTCACTGTCACTTGGCCATTTGCTTCAATATACCTTGCAAGGACTTACAGTCCATCTTATATTGTGGGCACTTGCATGTGCAATGGCTTTCTTTAACTATGGTTGTCCTGCTGTATTTTGTGCCTGCTTTTCTTAATAGTATTCCCTCATTGATATGGCCTATGTGTTTCACATATATATGGCATATGTATAAGTGTATGTTCATCTTCCTGTAACATATCATAATTGTAATGTAGGTGTACTGGTATATTATTACCTTGTTTCACCATGTCGGGCATCATACACATGCAAGGCATATACACACAAGGAGGTGAAAATTGCATAGATTCCATCAGACTCTATGTTGCACTTGTGTGGTGTTCATTACCCAGACTCTGGTATGCTTCCTGCCTGTGCACAGGCTTGAATTCCTTAGCTTTTATTATTCATATATTTATCACCCTTTAATTCGTATTCCATGTCATTGGTATGGGCCTGTGTGATGATCCTTGCTTCTTTTTGGCTTATGCAATGCCATTGCATGTCACACATCTATGTTTCATACCTGAACACTCATCTTTGTTGCCTCTGACATGAAATGTGTTCTTTAACATATGCATCTCATTTCTGCTGAGTTGGTGGTGTTTATACATATTGGTTTATTTGACAGCCTATAACTCTTATTGTGGCAGTACTGCTGTGTGGCAATGTGCTTAGTTGTTTTCTTTTGCAGAAAGGGTTGGAGGTTGTAGTCTGCCCTCCGCTTGTCTGCCCTTACATTTTCTTTCCTGGATTTGATCATCCTTGTTGTTGCTTGGCTTACACTTACACTGTCAGCCTAGTGGATGATGGTATTTGATATCAACATCTCAATACTGACTTGTGCATTGGTACATTTGCATTTTTGTGGTGTACAATGGCTGTTATGCATTTCTACCCTCTTTGTCATTTTTCCTTCACCCATGTTGTACAGTCTACATGTGTGCTGTCTGTGTAGCTTACCTATCCTTTATATGTATTATATGATATTTGTTGTATGTTTGTATCTCCTCTTTTGTCCACCTCCTCTTTCCGTACATTTTCAATTCCTTATATAATTCAAAAAAATGTGGCCTATGCACCTCTAACTCTACCTCTGGCTATCCTATTACATCATACCTCTTGTGTGCCCTTCTTCTTCACCCTAACTCCACAACTGCTTTTCTGTCATCTTATTTGCTTGGGTGTTGGCATTACTTGTGTTTCCAATATGTGTCCTGCACCCATTGTCAGGTACTGTTAGCCATGGCAATGTAGTCATGATAGTTCTTCACCATAATTATTTTTTTTATTAGAAATTTTGCTGATTATGTTGGATTCTGCAAATTGTGAAGGGTTTATTTATGTATCAATTATAATGATATCCATAATTGTGTGTGGATATTTGTCACTTTTCGGAATAAGTGGTGAAGCGCAACTGTCTTCAGCCAGTACTTTCTTTCCACGTATTACTGACAGTTCCATTGGGCTTGTATGCCTTCCGGAGATGTGCACTGGTAATGCATGTATATTAGTTTATGGATGAGTTTTCCATAACAACTAATTTGCCATGACTGATTATGGTTGCCCTATCATTGATGGTTATTTGTTGTGCTTGCCTCGCGCTGAACTATTCTCCATATATCCAGGCACATTTCCATTTGGCTTGGCTTGCCACAAATCTTGCATTGAACTCAGCACAATCCACCAAATCCCTGAAGTTTTTTGGAATCTAGCCCATTGTTTTGTATTGCTAATTAGAACTTCTTGCCTATTCTTTCAAATATTGGTCAAGGCTGAAAAGGGTCAACCAACCAGCCCACTTAAATAGCTAACAAATAGTAAATACATAAATAAATAAATAAAGGTAAGATTAAAATGATAACAGCAAGGGTTGTCAGATTTGACTTCTTGGAACATTATTTTATTGGTAAACCTGCTGACGAAAAAAAATGAGACAAAATGCACTTTCATTGTTAACTCTGAGTATTATTGTAGTTTTTGTGGATTATGATTGTGATAGTTAAGTGAAAATGGAATGTCTTATAGCATTAAATTTACTGCAGTTATTATATACAGCATATTTTGAATTGCTTTTCAGAATGTGTAAAATGAGGCAAGAATAATTAGCATTTTGTAATTTCCAGAAGCTCAGCGTGTTTTATATAAACCTTTTTGAAGCTTAACAGTAACATTTTCAATTTTATAATGTGTGGTTTTAATATACTTATAGCAGTCTTTCAATTATTAGTGCTATTTAGATAACAAAGGCTAGTTAGTATTCAGAGCTGGCAAATGCACAGCAGCATTCCTGTGCTCCTGTTTAGTGCGTCTTTTGTCCTGTCATCTCTACATACAGATACATTGGGCCAATTCATTCTGTGATCATTGGTCACTGTTATTTCCACAGCCTTAAGCTCCATGAGCCCAGTGACAGTGCCTTCCTTAGGCTGTGCATGCAGAGTACAAGCATCTGATGTAGAAGGACTCCAGTGATCATTACGGGGAGATAGACAGTGGGGGTGCAAAGAACAGATTGATATTGCAACAGTGATATGACACATGAAAGGACAATGTTTAAAAAAAATTCAACCAGTTACTCTGCAGAGATCTGCAGTGTTAGCATACACTCTCTTACCTTACATGTGCACTGAAAAACATACAAACACATACATTAAGATATGCACAAAACATAAACATGCATGCATACATTTATAGACAAATGCACATACACTTTATGGGGCTTGATTCCATAATGCTCGCAGAATCTGACGCATTATGCCAATATCAGTGCGAAAATTGCAGGTTGCATTGTAATATTTAAATGTATGACAAGAAACTCAGAATAGCTCAGTGCACAGTGGAGTTTTGTAGTGTAAATGGTGCAGAATTTGTGCAAGTAATCAATAAGTAATAATAAATGGTTGTCCAATCACATTGCACAGTAACAAAGTTAAGGAAAGACGATTACAATTCAAGCATCCTGATGGTTATATGGCGCCATACCTCTCAACTGTACAGATTTTCACAGACTGCCCATCTGAGCTGTCACCCTTTTTCAGCGGAGACCTGGAGGGCATAAAAATTGTATTTTTATTGTACTCATAGAAGCTGTATTTTTTTGACAAATCACTGGGACGATCCAAGGATTAAAGTCATTAAATAATGACATGCATTTCAGTTAAAGACTTCATATCTTTCAGAAATGCAAGCTAACACAAATCCTGTTATTCTAGCAACTTTCTAAGTTTATAAGAGCAATATTTAAAATGCGGTCCAATTTTGGGTCTTTGTCCCCCCATTACATCAGGCTTTGTCCAAATTTCTTGCATTAAGAGGTTAAGCGGTATGATACTAGCAAATATATAACAGTATCTGTACAGTAAGGTTAAGGACAACTATGAAATGTAACTGTCCCATTATGATAACCAAAAAAAAAAAAAAAAAAAAGACTAAAATATGCCATATATCCTAATGTAAGCTGCATGGCATATGTAATATGTGTTTTCAGGAATAGACGCAGAAACATCGCAGACAATAACAGATATTTCCGTACTTCATCCACTAACATAAAATACGTGCTTCAAAGCTGCAATGCCATTTGTAATATAGATATACATTGACAGCATTATTTATAGTAACCTCAGAGACAACTACATCTGTTAACAAAATATGTTGGCTTGGACACAGGAATTCTGATGAAATCCATACATTTTCTAATAAAAAATTAAAGGCAAAGGGCAATCACAGCCACATCACCACAGCTAACATTTGCTAACAATTGGTTCAGCTGTTGGGCAGGGATCACAAGTAATGCACGCACCCAAGGAAAGTGGGAGATAGAGAGGAAGATGTGGGGTATGGGTGAAGAAGAGGGGTACACAAAAGGGATGTTGGAATAGGAAAATCCAAGGGAAAGTCAAAGGGGCATGGGCAATGTTCTTCTTTTGGTGTGAATAGACCCCATTTTTTTTGGTGGAGGTTGTTGTTTTTTCAGAATAGAAGGACAGGTAAACACAGGGAAAGAGGAGGAGAAGGACTTCACAGCAGGTATATCCACAGAGCAGGTAAGTTACACAGACAGCACACTGCACAACACAAGCAATGGAAAGCTGACAAACAGGGTGGGGATGGTCATGGTAAGGCATGCGGCAGTCATATCTGCATGTGTATGACCAATGGTAGATGTCTGTGCCAGGGTAATAATATAGGATCACAGTACATGTTGAATAAATATACACATGCCCAATTAGTCTGTCAGGCAACATCACAGATGAGGAACTACAGGTCTAACAATGGTAGATAACCCATCAGAGGCCAGACCCAAACCTACGATCATGCATGTAAAAGGCAAACAACCAAGCACAGTGCCAAACAGAAGTACTGTAAAAAGAGGAACAAAAGCAGCTACATACACAAGTATATGTACACCACACAAACAAACATGTAATGGAATATGCATATCTTGCACACATATGCCATGTCAAAGGCAACACACAGGTGCAGGTGTATATGCATGCCAGTCAGTGGCATAAATGGAATGCACATGAAATCAAGGTCAATACATGTACATACATTAATGACATGTAATAATATGTTCAAAAATTTAACAGTACAGCACAATAAATATGCAAGCTGTACACACGGATGTCAAAAAACATACTGGGTAACACACAAGTATAATGACAACAAGGGCATATTGCAAGCATTAGCCTGCAACTTGTGTACACATATCTTGCATTGTACAATAGCCATACTTGTGGCACATGTTCACTGTGTCAAATTAATACATGGCAATGGTCAGTAGTTTTAACAAAGACAAATATACCTGCAAAAAATACTAGGGAAATATGAATTTGGGAAGGAGGTGGACAACCTGGGCCCACATCAGGGTAAAGCAGGACAAGGTAAGTTGACTCAATGCAAATACATGTGTACAGCACACAGGGCACTGTAAAAGCCACACAAGCATATATTTAACCAAATGGAAAATGTATATCAAATGGTTAGATTGGTTGCTGATGTTCACAGAACTGGACAGGTATAAAACATGCATACACAGTAATGTGCAGCCATGTAACATCAACATACATAGGTAAACAAGCTAAAAATTACAAGCCCATACACATATACTGCCATGCAAATGCCATGCAAATGCCAAATAAAGAGGCGTAGGTGTATGTCAACCACCATGCTCATTATGAAGCAGAGGACACTTCTGTCAGAATCATTACAGCAAATCAGCAGTAACTCTATGAGTGCTCACATGTCAGCGGTACATTTGTGTGTCAGTATGTATCCAACTATGTGCAGACACATTTACATTCAGTTAATGTGTACAACTATTTGTGGAAGGTATAAATTTAGATCAGTACATCATGGATGTGGAATTGCTATATACAACAAACATTGCATAATATACTGTTAAAGAAGAATGTGTTGTCTGTTACAATGTGTACAGACTAATCCTGCACTACTGCTTAATGCAGTTAGAAAAGGAGATCTGCACACAGGCAGGATATGTCTATATATGATCCTACAAGGCATCAGTATTGCCAACCCATGGCACCCACCACATCAAGACAGTGGGGCATAATGACAATTGTCATCCAAAACACATGAGTAATGATATCTGTATGTTGCCCATAACTGATATGGCAAAACACAAATCCAAGGCATGTGGCACTTTTGGTGATGGAGTATGGACAACATAAGTGTCTGTCAGTCACCTGGTAAGACACATGCTTTTACAGGCTGCCTCTTGCACTACTAGCTGCAGGATAACTGCCACAGTGCATGGGTATTTGAATGTGGGAGAAGTAAATGTCACACTACAGTAACACATAAGCATGACAGATACGTGGTATGCATCCACAGGAGTGCATATACAGCCCAATCAAAGATTGAAAGATTCAAAGAAACTTTATTGTCTTTTAGGACCAAACAAGTGTAGTGTAAACAACATTGCAAATGTCAGTTCATGAGAGAAATGCAGTGCAAATAATGTAGATACAGCATAATCAGAGTATAACATAAGAAATAAATAACAAAATTTATGACATACAAGAGGTAGTTCACATTACATAAACATACTCAATGCCCATTATCCAATGATAAATAATAAATAAATACCCACCACCAAACCCCTTCACTGTTAATATAGAGTAAAAATACAGAGTAGTGAATAGCAACTTAGTTACCGTATTGCACTTGTTCACCTTAGACATGACTGATATTGTGTAATAGTAATACTGCTGGTAATTGCTCAGAGCAGCAGGATTAAATGAAAAAAGAGGCTTCAGTGTAACAGGTATTATGGTTGGTGTCTGACGTTATAAGTCTCATAGCTGTAGGATACAAACTGTTTCAGAATCTGGTATTTCTACAACAGAAGCTGCAGTACCTCCTTCCATACGCAAGTTGTGAGAACCAGTTGTGGGCCGGATGTGTTGAATCAGCAAGTATTTTATATGTTTTCTTTCTTGCTCTTGTAAAGAAATGCTCCTGAACAGAAGGGAGGTTTGTGCCCAAGATCTTCTCAGCCACCCTCACCACCCTCTGTAATTTCATCTTCCTAGCAACTGTGTAGTTGCTGAACCATGTTATGAAGTTGCTAGAAAGGATATGCTCAATAGCTCCACTGTAAAAAATGGTAAGAGCAGTCAGTGGGAGCCGGGCCTTCTTGAGTTTAGTCAGAGGTGAAGCCTCTGTTGAGCCTTCTTGACTACATGGTTGGTATTAACAGTCCAGGACAGGTAATCTGAGATGTGAAGGCCAAAGAAATTAGTTGTTTTGATTTTCTCTACTACCTCCCCTTTGATAGTGAGTGGTTGGTGAACTGTTCCCTTTCTCCTGAAGTCCATACAACATTCAGGTCTAAATTGCTCCTGTCATACCAGACAATCAAAGTGTTCACCTCATCCCTGTAGTTATGTTCATTCCCACCACTACGGAAACCCATGGCTGTGGCGTCATCATCGAATGTCATAATATGGCTTGAGTTATGTTTTGCAGTACAGTCATGGGTGAGGATAGTGAAGAGCAAGGAGCTGAGCACACAACTTTGGAGAAAAACAGTATTCAGGACTATGCTTTGAGAAGTGTTATTTCCAGTGCATGTCCAATGGGGTCTTCCAATCAGACAGTCAAGAGTCCAGTTACATAGGTGCTTGTTTATCCCGAGTTTCAACAACGTATCCCCCAGTTGCATCGGTATCACAATGTTGAATGCAGAACTGAAGTCGATGTACAGCAGCCTTACATAGTTGTTCCTCCTTCTAGGCTTTTTAGGGCACAGTGTAGTGCAACTGATATTGCATCCACAGTTGAACTATTTGTCTAGTATGCAAATAGAGTGGATTGAAGGCCTTAGGCAGACCTGAAGATAGATGTTTCTTCACAATTCTCTCAAAGCACTTCATGATGTTTGAGCTTAAGGCGACCAGTCTGAAGTCATGAAGGCAGGTAGGGTTGGGTTTCTTCAGTAGTGGGACAATACTTGGTTACTTGAAATGTAAGGGAACTTTCTCCATAACAAGGGATGAGTTGGAGATGCTTGTCAGTACCAGACATAACTGATCAGCACACCCCCTGAATACTTTTCTAGGTATGTTACCTGGTCCAACAGTCTTTCTAGGATTCACCTTTTTAAGCTGAAGTCTCACCTCCTCAGAGTTTAAGCACTATCTCCTCTTTGTTAATGTTTGTTTTAGAAGGTACGGTGGTGTTCTTCAACACAAATCTGCCAAAGAAGGAGTTCAGTTAATTTAGGAATTCCAAGCTGTCATCACATTGAGGTGTTTTGGTCTTATTTATTTATTTTATTTATTTATTTGCAGTTGGTTTACCAGGATAGTCCATTGGGCCAAAAAGAACATGTTTTTCAATGGAGTCCTGGGGAGAAAAGCTCCAAACAATCAAAGTTACAATAGGTTAAACATGATAATTATACAAGAGCAAAAGATTCAAACAAACAATTACAAAGTAGTAGAGGAAACATTACAGCTAATACAAACTAGAGATGAAACTTTTACAAATAATACAAACTAGAGATGAAACTTTTACAAATAATACAAACTAGTGATGAAGCCTACAGGTGGTACAAACAAAGAAGGAATGTTGCAAAGTAATTAGTGAGAAGTACAGTTACATATAGTATAAAAATATAGTATAGTATAGTACATATACTTATAGTCCATGAGCTGCTGTATCCCCTGCCATAGACTTCTCATGTCCCTCGTGTCTTGGAAGCAGATCTGAATTTTCCTCCCATACTCCCTGTTTGTCTCTTTGATGCCTTTTTCAGATTTGACCTGGCCACCTTTAACCTTTCTTTGTCATTTGCCTTGAAGGCTGTGTTTCTTTCCCTCAGTAGCTCATAGACATTCCTGGTGAGCCAGGGATTCTGATTAGCTCTTATAGTGATGGCTTTCATGGTGGTTAAATCCTCCACACATTTATTTATGTAGGCAAGAACTGATTCAGTATAGGTGTCTATGTCTAACTAGAGGTTGTGTGTAGCCACTTCATTGAAGACCTCCCAGCAGGTGGTATTGAAAATAATCAATGACATTTCAATAACCATGTTGGCAGCATAGCACAAATGGAATACACAGACAATACGTATGGATCAGACATCAGTCTAATGGGGTTCAGACTCCGAAATGAGCTAACATGTTTTCACCCTAAATGAATCCCACATAGCCCGTGCCATACGCTCAAAGAAAGATCCCATTATATCTCTCATCTGTGTTCAGAACAAATTAGTCATGACCTCCTGGACCTGATCTAATAATTATCTTGATTCTGGTCAAGTTGACATTTCCTATAGGGTGCAGGCATGATGGCTTGGGCAGGGTGCCAGAGGCTGGTCCAGGTTCCTCAGCATCATCATCATTGTCATCTTTGGAAGACTCTAGCAGTGGCCTAGCATGCACTCATCATCATCTTCAGATCGAAGAATATCCACAAGTCCCATAGTCTGTAAAGATTAATTGCAAAACAAAACAGAAAAGAAAAGCCAATGCCTATCACGCAGATCAGTCCCATGAATATGATAGCGTAACAGAATATGATTATGATGACAATTTGTACTGGGACTAACACACATCCATTATGGACTGAGTTACCTATGGCCTTATATGTCCTATTCATAAAAAAGGACATCAGTATTCTTTTGTGAACAGTTCTATATGCTTAGTCATACCCACCCGGGTCATTAGCTTTGTAAGAATGTACGAATTCTCAAATCAACAGATAGTACTGTCTGCATTCAATGGTTTATTTGAATAGCCAGAAAGTGGCATTGTTAAAATGAGGAGAAAGTCATATGACAATATTGTGGACAACAGGCAAGCCATATGACAAACATCTGAGAAAGGCGGCATGATAATTGTCTGAACACACATCAATGTATAAATATGTTCAGTCAACACAGCTGGTGACATATGAGAATCCAATATATCTGCTACTAACAGTGTTCTGTGTGTACAACTGTATGCATTATTGCATTATCTACCAAAAGTATTAGCAACCAGTAGCCCGAAAAATCAAAACATGGTGAATATGCTTGCTGATGATGAACTGCTGCAATAAAATATGTACCTGCTCAAGTGTTAGTAAATCTATGCTATAACTGGAACACCCAAGAACTTTGAGGCAGTTCTAATGCTACTGCCGTCCTGCAGGCAAGTATCAGTAAATCAAGGTTATAACTATGTTTCTATAAAAATACCTAAGGTGCTGGAGATAGATGAAGTTCCATTATCAAACTGCAGTGCATACCACACAGTCTACAAAAAAGCAGGCACCCATTAACTCTGTAAAAAGGTAAGCTATACACAATAACCATACGTCATAAGCTCTACTCACTCCTATTAGACTTCTGTATGAATCATCATTGATTTTACTGCTGTTTTAGCTACTTTTCTGTAAAAAAAAAAAAAAAAAAAAAACTGTAAGCCTGTTTCCTACCTTTTCTGTAACTAGTGTAGTCCAGATACAGATTTGCTGTATCCAACTCTGTATGTACACTTCTGAGCCCCCCCAAGCCTTTCTGTGTTGGAGGGAAGCCTTTTAGCTTGTCAGTGGGAGTGGTAAGCACTAGGTAACCTGTCTACCACATAAGGAGTGGTTCTGTCCCAGAAATTGTAGTTACTGGCCGTCTGGGCAATCATTTCCATCTCTCTCAACTTTCTGATTTGAAAGCCCACATTTGCACTTGTTTCTTTCCTGTAACTAGTCAAGTGCAGATACAGATTCTTAGTTTTAGCACTTGAATTTGCTTATTCATGCTCAGCACTTGTTCAGAAATTGTTATAAGAACTAAATAAGCTACTAATTACTATAGCACTCAACCTTCTTCATCACCTAGAGGAAAACAGTTTTTGCACTTACTTTCCTCACTTGCTTAGAGAAAAACAGTTCTTGTACTCACTTTACTCACTTATCTAGAGGAAAATAGATTTTTATTCAGACATGTCCAAGGGTCAGCTCCCAGTGTTCTCTCCTGTCTATCTGATGAATCTGGGCAACTTGGGGCAATGTAGAAATTGCCTCATGTACACAGACAGCCCTCTCCTCCTACCACCCAACACTACAACCTGTGAGAGATGCACTTATCTAGATAAACTGGAGGTAAAGCTCTCTCCAACCAAAACTGAACTTGACATTCAAGAGGAGAAGGTAAACACTTGCACCACACCACACTTATCACATAGTATCACTAAATCTACACCATCAAAATCCACAGATAGAAACACAAAAACATTTGCGGAGGCTCTCAATAATAATCTGTTCAAGCAACAGAGACCTCCAAAGCAGAAACGCAAGCAACTTCCATCCCCCAACACAAATGACACATAGCCTACATTCTCAACCACAGCCAATAAGGCAAAACAACGTATCCAACACACTAGTCATATGTGACTCTATAGTCAGGCACACTGATGTCCTACTCACCAGGCTAAAGAAGGAGACGGTTACTGTCAGCTGCCTGTCAGGTGCCAGGATCTGCCACATAACCCATGCACTCAGTTCACTCCACAAGTATGAATATGGCTCTGTTATTGTCCATGTTGGTATGTTGGTGTGAACGACCTGAGACATACCTCCCTGGACTACATAAAAAAAAGACATGGAATAGATCTCTGATATTGTAGCCCAGGCAGGTATGACCCTAGCCCTGAGTAGCATTCTGCCATCACCCAGAATGATACCACAGTACAAGGACAAAATGATTGACTTCAACAATTGGCTATGCTTCTGGTGTCATTCTAAGGGGACCCAGTATCTGTCTGCCTGGGATGACATGATCGACAGATCGACAGACCATGATGCTTTGCCAGAGATGGCCTGCACCTGTTGCCCCTGGGATTCTGGATACTGGAATAAGGCTCTTGCCGCCTCTGTAGTGCCTTTTGTAGGCAAGGTTCAAATGATAAATTCACCACCGTAACAGGAACAGGCAAGCAAAAACTGAGGGTAATGCTACTCAATGCTAGAAGTCTAAATCTCAAAATGCACTCACTCAAGGCACTCCTTAAAATGGAGAACATTGATATCTGTGCAGTGCCTGAGACCTGGTTCAAGGCTCCAGAAAGCACCCCTGAACTACCAGGCTATAACTCATACCACACTTTTCGCCCATGTAACCTGGACTGGAACACTAAAGGTGGAGGTGTGTCCATATTCATTAAGGATATCCACACCTCCAGACTAGTTGCTCAGCATAATGCATCCAAGTTTATCCAAGTGCAACTAACTCTGGGCAAAACTGCAATCCAAATTGTAGCTTGCTACAGATCCCCCACCATGCCCCAGGATTCCCACTCCTCTTTTCTTGATGTACTGGAAAATATTAGGGTTCAAACAAACACCCTAATAATGGGTGATTTCTACTACCACACCATTAACTAGGAAAACTACTTGTGTACCAACTCCTTCACACAATGCTTTCTGGAATTCATAAACTCCAATGCACTGGATCAACTTATCCACACCCCCACCAGGGACAACAATATCCTAGACCTAGTCATTACCAACATGAGTGACCAGTGTTCCACACCTGAAGTCAACTCCTCGTTGGTCCGATCCGACCACCCTTGATATCCACATTGCACCCCCACCCCCCATTAATGAAACTACGGTAAAAAAATGTTTCCAAAGCCAACTTCATGCTTCTTAAGACAGAAGTGGTGAACTTCATGACACCCATGCAAATGGACAATACAGTTACGACTGCTGAATCCTACACAAATGCACTCTATAAGCACTTACACGAGTGCATGGATCGTGTTATCTCAAACAGAACCAAGACGCTATCCTCCCAAAAAAGGAAGCCAATCTGGTGGTCCCCTGCCATAAACAAACTGTACAACAGAAAGAAGAAATTGTTGCAAAAGAGAGTAAAATCTCATGAGTGGAGGAGTTCCCTGGTCAGCCTCAGTAAGAAGCTGAGATTCATTATAAGATCCTCCAAAGCTAGCTACAAAAACAAAATCGCCACTGAGTCTAAGGACAACCACAAAGCATTCTATAGCTATGTCAAGAATCTCAATGGCAATACCCAGATCTGCTCTGAGTTACAGCACAACAGCACGAAAATTACAGAACCAACTGATATTGCCAACATCCTGGCAGATATGTTCAGTGCTAACTTTACTCCCCCTCACCCCCTAAAGAGCGCATATCTATACAGGAAGAATGCAGAGTCCCTGTAATCACAACTACGTAGGTAAAAGCTGCACTCTCTAAAGCCAAAAACACAGCATTCATGGGACTGGACAACATCCCAGGCTGCATTTTACATGAACTTCAGAATGAACTGGCTCCCCACCTAAGCACCATCTTCAATCATAGCCTCACATCAGGCTTTGTGTCCACTGAATGGCATGTAGCAACAGTTATCCCACTCCACAAAGGGGGAGCCACTACTGATCCCGGGAACTATAGCCCTATTAGCCTGATGAGCCTGGTCTGCAAGGCCATGGAACGTATCATCATGGAACTCATAAACAAAGACATTGGTAACCTCCAAACTCTGGATCCCACCCAGTTCAGGTTTGTGAAAGGCGGATTGTGTCTCCTGAACCTGATCGACTTCTTTGAGGCAGTCATCAAAGCCGTACATGAGGGTAAGGTGGTTCACACAGCCTATCTTGACCTCACCAAGACTTTCGACACCATCCCCCATTCTGGAATTATAGCTAAACTCACTAAACTAGGTATAAATCCCTACGTCACAAGATGGGTTGCCAACTGGCTCACTGACATAACCCACACTGTAAAAGTTGCACACTCCAAATCTGACCTCAAACCAGTGACAAGTGGAGTACCACAGGGTTCAGTCCTGGGACCTCTCCTGTTTGGTATCTACTTCTCTGAAGTACAGGCTAACACAGCAGGCCTCTGGCTAATGAAGTTCGCAGATGACTGCAAACTAGGAGCCATAGTTGAGTCCCCAAATGATGTAGAAATCCTACAGAAGGGCCTCGCTGAGACAGATGCCTGGTGTCAGAGTCATGGCCTCAAGCTCAATGCCAAAATGTGCATTGTCATCCCCTTTGGTAAAAACTCTGTACCCATGAACTACTATATAGACAGCAGTCTGCTTAACACCAAATGTGTGATAAGAGACCTTGGGACCCAGGTGGACAGTAGTCTGTCCTTTGATAGTCACATTGCCAGGAAGTCCTTCTACATGGCACACCTCATCATAAAGGGTTCTCATCCAGGAAAAAAGACGTCATTGTTCCCCTCTACTTGACACTCATTAGACCCATTAAAGAGTACAACGCCCCTTTTGGAATGTACCTCAAAAGACATCTGTGCAGCTAGAAAGGCCGCAGAAGTACCTCACAAAGAGGATTACTGGCCTCAAACAGATACCCTACACTGACCGTCTCAAAAAACTCCAGCTTTACTCCATAGCATATCGCCTACTCTGAGGTGATCTCTGCCTAACATATAAAGCTATGTCAAACCCAGAGCTGTTGGACATGCTACACCTAAAGAAATCCCAATCCCTCCAAGCTACATGCTCTAGGGACCTAAACCTTGTCACCACAATAAACAGGACATGCTGGAGGGATAGATTCCTGTCCCAGAGACTTCCCATACTCTGGAACAGGCTACCCATCTATGTCAAGCAAAGTTCTTCATTAGCACTCTTCATGAAAAATCTTGATGAGTGGATGGGAAATAGGAAATACACCTTGGTGATCACTTCTGTGTCTCTGTTCGACAGTGACACAGGAAAATAACTTTCTTGGGTGGTTAAGCCAGGGAACCTTGTTGGCTAGGCTTACATAGGCCCTTGGGCCAATAGCCTAGTACCTTCCTATGTACCTATGAATCTACCTCAAAGTATGTGTCACAGGTACAACAACTCAACTGTTATATAGGTTACGGAGTACAATTCAAAACTTGTGTGCTAAAACAATGGCTCAATGTTAAATGAAGGTTCGAAATTTTTAGATTTCAGTAACAGCTGTAAGCAGACATCTCAACCTCCAAATGAGTTACTCAGGGACAAAGGAATTTAAACTCAGGGACATTCAGGGACACCTAATTAGCAAAAAAATGCATATTCAAATTTGATATTACTAATTCAAATTTGTATATTACTACTACAAATAATTACTCCAAAACAGGGACAATATCAGATAGGGATATATTTTTAATGTTGATATTGTAAACTTAGAAGAGCAATTATTTTGTATCTGAAACACCTAAATGTTACATCAAATAACAAAAGCAACTCAAATGCTACAAGTATAAGTTTTTGTTTTTGCAAAAAAGTGAAGTTTTGTCTTTTGCACTGGCTGTGAGTATGTTTTGCCCTGCAAAATCTCGTTTCAACAAAAAAGTACCACTTTGGGCATTTTTTAAAGATGGAAACCTTAATGATTTATCGTAATAACTGAATGCAGTATTTATGACATCACTTCCTAAGTACGCAGTTTATCAAAATATGGATTACCTGATTTATTAAATTCACTTTAACAACACTTTCAGTAGCACATTACAGGCAGATAGAGACAGCATGCAACAAAGCCGGCAAATCTTAGTTACATTTTTTCTCTTGAAAATCAGTTAAATCAGAAGCAACTGATGTGACACCAAACGGCTAAAGATAGTCAGATAGAAAAGACTGAAAGCTACTCAGGGAAAAAAATACATGAGGGTAGAACTGCCAGTCTTACAGATACTGATGGCTAATGTATTAGTCCTGTCATCCCAGGACCACCTAATACTTCTGGACCCTGCACCTCTCCCACTTAACTAAAACTTCCTGTAATCTCCATTTAGTTTCCAGTTTTATTAGCAAATTGCTATCAAAATGTTGTCAGATGCAGCTTTTCATTGCTACTGTTTTATAAGTTTATTTAGCAAAATCTCTGCTGCTCTGGTGCTCACTTTGAAGTGACTACAAGCTGTTTGATAATTCTATAGCACCATAAAATTATGAGCATTTAAATTAATTCAGGCACCATGGTGTTTTCCTGCTGCCCCTTTTCTCAAACATCACCCAAATAAACCACCTGCTTACTTGCAGTTATGCTTACAGAGGATTGCATCTGTAACCCTGCTGCTACCAGAAACCTGAATTCCTTGCTGATTGAATTTCACAGCAGTAGATGTGTGATGAGCAGAGACGAGAGTGAATAGAAATACCAAAGAAGAAAGTTACTTTACTCAAGATGCTATCTCCGATTTTGCCTCAGATGTGCTTTTCTTCTTTCATAAAATGAAGAATTCAGTCATAAAAGTATTTAGGTCAGCTACTCCTATGCTACAAATAATGGACAGCTAATCCCTCTTTCTAGTGGACTAAGTGGATGCTATAGAAGGCAGCAGTCATCTCACATCCACGGATGCAAATTTAGCAGGCAAGAGAAATGAAAGGAGGAAGAGGCTAGCCGATATCACGCAAATTAGTCACAGTAAAAATACTCTCCAATTAGCTGAGATGCCTGTAGTCAGAACAGAAGTCATTTTGCTGAAAATATCTGGTCTACAAGCACCCAAATCAGGCATTCAGGACTACTGTTTTATTTACCTCTGAAAATGGGTGGTCCTGGGTAATTCAGGAATAATTTCACTTACCTTACTGTTGTATGATGGGTATGCCTGCATTCTAATCAATATACATGTTATTGTGAAAAATACAGGCCTGTAAACAGGGAGTGATGCTTTTCATTTCATAAAATAAAGAAAATAATCAACACACTCCCTCTCTCCACTGCTGCTCAAGCCTGTGTATCTGCTCTTTGCACATGACTCAGTTCCTGCTTCGACCCTCCTCACCTGAAATCAGAAAATTGAATGCATGAGTAATGTCTTCCTCAAATGACACTGATATACATTTCTCAACACAGTTTCTACACATTTATTTCTGAATAATATTAGACATCCACAATACATATTTATACATTCAGGTGTAGAATATTTCTTTATTTGCTTATATGTTTGTATATTTTTGTTTATTGTAAGTCACTAGTATATAGTGGAGCTTTTCTCCTTAGGCCACTGCTGAAAATGGGCATGTGTCCAGCCAGCCTAGCCCGGTCAACAAATGTAAAATAAATAATAAAATATATTTAAATATAGATTGGATGACATGAGATTCAAACCTGCAACCACAATCTACATCCTAACTCTAACTGTGAGAGTTACCTGCATAGCTAATGCATCTTGAGCAGAAAAAAAAGATATATTTTGAAAGCCGTGAAAAGGCTTAATGTTATGACATCATCTGGACGGGGGGGTTGTCTACTAATAAAGATCTAGGCTTAGGATTACACAGTATGAACATGTGATGCTCATGTAGCTAAAAAGTTTGAAAATTATATTCATGTCAGCACTATGTTCATAAATATCACCAGCAATGGAGAGCATACATTCCTCAGACAGTGGGATGGTGTCATGTAGCATAGAGCTTCTGTGAGTAGAACAATACATGTTGCTGTACATAACGGGCACAGTAAGGTATGTGTGAGGATCATGATATTCCTTGCTAAAGTGCACATCTCTAGAAAATTACATATATCTTCCCTGTTCTGCATTTCAGCCCATCCCACTCCCTCAAAATTTGAAGATGATGTTGTTCTAGAATTGACTGTGATATTTTATGAGAAAACAGATCTTGATAGCACTTTTACAAAGTATACAATATTAACCATTCAGTTCACTGTTAGCAATGGTCTGATCACTAAATGTAATCAAATCAATATGCTCAGACATATGACAGTATTTAGCAAGCTTTACTGCCCCTGCTGTTAAATAGCTGATGTTAACAGAATGTCATGTATTACAGATATGTTAGTAGGAATTCAACAAATAACTGAATTACTAACAACCATGCTCATAATATACATTAATATCAATGAGTGTAATATGCTTCTCTAAATAAATGCTATGGGCATATTTATAGAAATTTGAGGACTAATTTAATGAGTCATAATCATGCACAATATAAACATTAATATTAAGTATTGGAATATGGTTCTTCCAAAAAGTGCTCTAGGTGAATTTAGGTAAGATAACAGGTACAGATATATGTTTCACCTATGTAGATTGAAACCCACAGCATGCCAAAGTTTTGGCATGCTGGCTGGTTGCCATACAGGCTGAGCTAACAGTCAGCCAATGTGATTGTTAATCAAACAAACTACTGTACAAACCCTGTTGTTCGAAAGCTGATTATATAAGACCTTTGCAGATTATGGCCATATTTGTATGAATTGGAAGACTTACACAATGAGGCGTAACCACGCACAGCATAAACATTATATCTTGTATTGGAATATGGTTCTTCAAAAAAGTGCTGTGGGTGACTTTAACCAAGATAACAGGTAAAGATATATGTTTCCTCCATGTGGACTGCAACACACAGCATGCAAACATTTAGACATGCTGGTTAGTTGTTTTACAGGCTAAACTAACATTCAGCAAGAGTTTCATTTTAGAAAACAACTAGTGCTTAACTAGTTTATTAGAAGTCCTGTGGAGAACAGATGAATATGGAAACTGCAAACAATTATTGGACATTTTATTGTAAAGAAATAGCTGTCAACACATAACTGAAAACAAATGTGTAACACTTGGACGTGCATTAGTTTTTTGCTTAAATAAATGTGTCTGTGTACTTTCTTAGGAGAAATGATTTAATGAGGTTATGTACATGTTTTTAACTGCGGTGGTGGTGCTGCGGTAGCGTTGTTGTCTCACAGTAAGATGTTGTCCTGTTCGATTCACAGCTAGAGCATCTTCTGTGTGGAGACATGCATGAATGTGCATACCTTCGTTGAAGGTTGTGCATCAGGGCTGGCAAATCGGCACGTAAAAATCTACTGCCAATCATTAGCAGACTGGAGTTCTGCTGTGGCGACCCCTAACCGGGAAAAAACGAAAGTCACAGTGTACATGTTTTTATTCCAATGTATAATGGTACAGTAAATGATATTGTGGTGCTATAATGGAAAATCAAGAAGTGAGCAGTTATCTGCGGCCCAGCTGCTATAGGCCTTAGTGATGCACAAGGACAGTGGCTATTTGAAATTATGTAGTTAGATGTTGTAAAACATATGCACATCTACAAAGTTCATAATTAATGGATATTATACACATTATTAAATAAACAACATGGGATTTAAACCCACAGTTAATAGGACAGTACTTTCCAATTCCACTTAATTGTCACTATGAGATAAGTGTCACAGCAGGTACTAAAAGGTTATAAAACCATCTATCTAATAAATATGGGACAGATAAATATATGTACAATATATGTACAATCTGTAGCAGTACTCAGGTATGTATAGAATATTGACACTTATTGTAGAGATCTACAGGCTGCCATAGTACCTTGAGGACCCTCCTTCAAAGCTCCCCATGTCACAGCAGTGCAGGTCATCATAGCATTGACGTACCTGCACTTCAGTGTGGTAGAGCCATGTCCTCTGCCAATGCTCCCTTGTAATCCATTTTCATATATCGACTATGACAAAGTTCCTGGGTCTGCCTCTCATCCTCTGCTCCAATCTGTTGTATACAGTCAAGATCTGGGTCATCTCCTTGTCTTTCTAGTAGGGCACATGGATACAGTAGCCATCATGATCCTCAAGTTGAAGAAGTCTGGAAAATACAAACACAGAGAAATGCACACTGAGGTACCACTCAGTTTGCAGTTAGCAATGGTCTGATCAGTTAATGTAACCAAATCAATATTTGAAAGTTGCACCGATGTCATATTATCAGATCATTGGAAGATAACCGGCATGTGCCACACATGGTACCACTTATTGATACCTATGGAGTGTTTACTCAGTACACCTGGGTGGTTCAGTGAATTAATCCAGTTTATGCAAATGTGCTCCAATGGGATTACAAAAACCTGAATTATAATAAAACCTCATTAATTATGTATTGTGTAAATGGTACTTAAAGCTAGGTGCACTTTGATTCTGTGATTCAGAGTGAGAGGTACATTGGCAAATAGTAGCATTTCTGTTTTGGTGATTAGTAAATCTCTTCAAGTTAGTCATTTGCAAAAGCACTTGTTTAAGTTATTTGTTACTCAGAATGTTATTTTTAACAGAAGTTGTTATAAGTTACCGGATACAAGTGTTGCTGTTTTAAATAATTGAGTTCAGTCCCATATGCAGTTGCACAGAAAGGCAGACATATTTCAAATGTTAACAGTATATGAAGGCTGATTTATGGATCATCCACAGTTCTTACTGGTAATTCCTTGCACTCTGTGGTATAACTTTGGAAACCTATGGATTCCAACACTATCTGTGTTTAGTATGTGATCTTGCTATTATGAATATTTCTTAATTCATGTCTCCTAACACAACTGTTAAAAATATGTGGTGTTGCTGTTATGACTATTTCTTCAATGATGTTTGTTAACAAAAGTGTTATTGCTTATCACTATTGTCTTAGTATACTAAAGATCTATACTGTCTCTGGCCTGGTTACAGATCCTGAGGTTTGTCAATGCTTTCTGTAGGTTCTTCAAATTGTTACTTGTTGTAGTATTTGAATGTGATATGTGTGACATGCAAGCAGACTCCTGTGGCATGATGCTATTATCAATGAATCTTTATTCAATATACATGTACTGTCATGGGTTCTAATCCTACTTATGAGTTGTAAAGATATTGCAAGTTATGTTGATTTTGCAAATGTTATATATGAAAGCATTGTCGTTACTTTTTATATATTACATTAGTATTTATCACAGACTGTTATACAGACATTTATATTGCACAGGAATGCATAGAGTTTATGTTGTAATATGCTGTTCACAGAACAAAATGCATAAATGGGCTCACACCAGAATATTATCATGTGTATATCATTGACTTTTAGATGGCAAAAGCCCTAGGGTTGACAACTTCTCCCTCAGGAAAATTACATCATAATTGATGCACTACAGCAACATGAACAAAGACTCCTAGGCCACTCAAGTGATACTGTTTGGAGAAATTAAAGGTGAACTGACCTCAAAACATGATCAATGCAGTTTGAGGCTTTGATGACCGTGCCCTGTCCAAGCAATCAAGGAGCCCCAATCCTCACCATTAACACCAGTGAGGTTGTCTCATAGAAGAGGAAAGGACAACTAATACACACAGTAAAGTACAATTTCCATTAAGTTCACACAGAGATCACAGTGAGTCTAGGGCTAGTTCCTTCCTTGCTCACCAGGTCCCCAGTAAGACTCTCCACTGGCACAGCTATAGGGTCCAGATCTCAGCCAAGCTGACAAGCTAACCTCCAGTACCCTCTCTGTCCAACCAGTGCTTCGTGTCCCTGCCCAGGTAGCTGACACCCACCCACACTTTGAGATAAGTATTTATACAATTTCACAGGCACTCCTGGGAAAGGCTGACACAGATTCTCCAGCTGTGTCTCTTTACCCAGACTATACAGTAGTAATTACTGCCACCACCAGCTTAATATAATTATCAGCTACTTAAAGGCCCTTAAAAAGGTGTCCAATTATTACTGTGCAATATTATAGTCCAATGGTAGTATGACTAGATTGTCAGTGCTTAATTTGGAGTAACCTAGACAGTTGTTGTCTTTTGGCTTTTTTCCCAGTTAGGGGTCGCCATAGCAGAACTCCGGTCCGCTAATGATTGGCAGTAGAGTTTTACAAACGCCAAAGTGCCAGCTCGACATTCAACCTTCAACGAAAACACACCCACCTAGACAGTAAAATCTGTAAATATATAATGTACTTTAGAGGTTAAATTATCTCTACATAAACCAGCCACAGGTAAAGGTTTTAAAATATTTAAAGATAAATAATTAAAACACAAGGCAATACTACTACACCACAGAGATATCTAAGAGTTCAGAGATCACACAGAAACGTAAAATAATACAGTAGGGCAGGTCTGATATCAAAGAAAAACACTTAACCTAACTTTCTAATCTTTAGCTAATCTTAAGAGAAAACACAGGGCTATAATCTAGCATACATACATAAAGCATAAGCAGTGCTGGGTTAGATGTCCAAGATCAAAATACTTATTAGTCTCTCATTCAACAATAGTTTTTAAACACTAACCAACAGCTCTCTAAGGCCCTCCCAAATTACATCATTTTGACACTTAGTCTGGAGTTCCCAGGCCGCAAACTGCATTATTTGTCAAGCTAACACCTGCTCAGGAGACTACAAAAATAAAAGGCATTTCACATATACAGTCTAGCAGAAACCAGAGCAATAAAGTACCTTCCACATGTAAATTCTGGCCCTTAACTTTAACCTTAAAACAATGGGCCTGAAACCTTCATCCAGACTCACCGGAGCCGACTTGTAAACATCAAAGAGATTCATAAGATCTTTTCAGTTTCAAATGACACATTTGAAATGCTTGGCTTTGTTTTCCTTACAGCAGAAGGCAATGTTGCAAGAATCTTGAAGTTCACATTTTACAATGTTTTCTTTCATTTAAAAACACAAGCCTGTATTTTACATTCATTTATACAATTGATAGAATTATGTATCAAATTCTATTTGACTAGGCTGGCAGCCTTTGCCCATCTTACTCCAGTCTTCACATCCCCTCCCCAGGGAACTCAAGCAAGTTTTTCAACATCACTTGAGAGTGTCAGGTCTATCTGGGTGTACCTCACCCCATTCTCTGTATTGAGAGCTGATCTGCATTGGCATTGCTACTCCCACTGTGGTGCTGCACTGGCATATCATATGCTTGCAACCCCAGGCTCCATCTTAGCAACTTGGCATTTTTTTTCTGACTGGCTCTGTTTAACCATGTTAGAGGGTTGTGATCTCATCACAGTGAATTTTTTTCCATACAGATAAGGCTGAGGTTTTTGTAGTGCCCACACTATGGCTAGACATTCCTTTTCTACCACTGCATAGCATTCCTCCCTGGGTTGGAGCCTACAACTGAGATAAACCACTGGGTGCTCTTCTCCCTCTGAGGAAATCTGGCTAAGTACAGCCCCCACCCCATAGTTTGAAGCATCCACATGAACAACAAATTCTTTGCTATAGTCTGGACTGGCTAACACAGGGGGTCCTCCCAAAGCTTCCTTAAGCTTCTGAAATGCCTGCTCACATGCTGGGGTCCACACTACCTTATATGGCCTATTCTTCCTTGTCAGGTCTGTGAGGGGATCGGCTATGGTACTATAATTGGGAGCAACCTTTCTGTAGTACACTGCTGTCCCTAAGAATGCCCTCACCTGCTTTTTGATAATAGGTGCAGGCCATGCCTGGATGGCTTCCACTTTGGCAGGTTCTGGCCTTATCTTACCTGTCCCCACTCTATGTCCTAGGTACGAGACCTCTGCCATACCCACCTGACATTTGCTTAATTGTCAACCCTGCCCTCTGTACTCTGCCCAGCACCACCCCAACATGTTGAACGTGCTCTTGCCAGGAAATGCTGTAGATAGCAATATCATCCATGTAAGCAAGGGTAAACCCTCCTGCTCCTGCTAAGATATGATCTACCCGCCTCTGGAAAGTCACTGGGGTATTCTACATCCCAAAGGGCATCTTTGTGAACTCATACAAGCCAAAAGGAGTCACAAAGGCTGACTTCTATCTAGCAATCTTGCCACAACAGACTCCTTGTGAGACTCACACTCACCTTCCCACTCATCTCAAATTAAATCTAGAAGTCCCCTCACCCTATACCCATACAGCAATTCAAAGGGTGAAAAACCTGTGGATTCCTGGGGAACCTCTCTGTAAGAAAACAACAGATGGGGCACATATTTGTCCCACTCCCTCTTAAAATGATCTGCAAATGCCCGTAGACTTGATTGTAGAGTTTAACCTCTCAACAAGACCATTACTCTGGGGATGGTAGGAGGTGGTCTTCATGTGCTTCACCCCACAGGACTTCCACAGACACTCCACAGGACTTCCACAGACAAGCTAGCAGGTCTGACATAAAATTGGCACCTCTGTCAGACAGTAATTCATTTGGGAAACCAACCCCACTGAAAATGTCTAGCAAAGCATTTTCCACCTTCTCAGCCTCAATGGAGGACAAACCACTGCCTCAGGGTATCATGTAGCATAATCTACAATCACTAGGATATACTTTTTCCCTGTGCAACTTGGGGTAATCAGAGGACCCACAATATCCATAGCTACAGTCTGAAATGGCTCCTCAAGCACAGGCAAAGTCATCAAATGAGCCCTCACCTTTTCTCCTGCCTTGCCTACCTTTTGGCACTGCTCACAGTTCCTGCAGTACCCTATTACATCTCTGGAAATTCCAGGCCAATAGAAGTTTTGCATAATATGCCTCTTTGTGTGTTTTATGCCCATATGATCTGCAAAGGGAATATCATGGGCTATGGCTAGAAGCGCCAGATGGTAAGCTCTAGGCACTACCAACTGCTGTACTCTCTCACCTTCTAGCCCTCCCTCAGGGGTCTGCTCTCTGTACAGCAACCCTTTGTTCCAGTGTACAGATTTCCCCTTCCCTTGAGAATCCGGTACCTCCCTAGCTACCTGCCTCAGGCCTTGCAATGTAGGGTGTGAGAGCTGAGCCTGTCTCAGCTCTCTCCTTGTAACCCTTCCCAGTTCCCCTTCCACAGGAGGTCTGGCACCCTCTGACAGTGGTGCCTCACTGTCAGCCTGGGTACTACTACTCACCTCTACCTTTGCAGTCACTCTGTCCAAGGGACCATCAGTACCCACAAGCAGCTGTGGCTCACCTTCAGTCTCACTACTACAGTGCAGTTCACTCCCTGAAGAAATCACCTCAGCATTCCTGGCTGCAAGTATGCAGTCTGTCTGGGTCTTCCCCTGGCTACCAAACCTGCATGCTTGTCTCCTAGCTTCACTGCATGTAACTACATAAGTACATAGTACTGCCTCATCCAAATCCTTCCCTCTCAGGACATCTGCAGGATGGTAGTTCCATACCCCTGTTGTCTCAAGACAATCCACTGTTGACATTTTGTCTTTCCCACTTACTGGCTCCCTCACCTTTGGATCCCCACCTTGCCTCCATGGACATCTGTTTGCCACATGGCCCCACTGGTTGTATTCAAAACATTTAATCCCTAGCTCCTGGATGTGTACCTGGACCAGTGGCTTCCCCTGCTACTGGCGGATTTTGTTGGGGCAGTCTGTGTTGCCCACCATGGGTTCATTTAATCCCATGAGCAGCACTGGGGGTCCCTTTCCTGTGCAGGGTTGCCCTGCTTGCTAGGTATAGGTCTCCCTTCTTCCTCAACTCCTATGAAGTAGCACACTGTCTATCAGCTAACCAGATCCTCATGTCCTCAGACAAAGTGCTAAGGGCTTGTTCCCTTACCAAAAGGTCTGCCAGCCCTTCAAAAGTGGTGACCTGACATCCACTCACCCAGCTATGAAAATAAGTGCTAAGTTCAGCAACATATTCACATACATTTTCATCTGCCTTGCGTCTATGCTCATGAAACCTTTTTCTATACATTTCAGGTGTTAAAATATTTCAAGAAGTGTCTTTTTACAGCAGTATAATCAAAACAGTCAGTGTCATGCATTTTTGCTAAAGAAGTTACAGCTTTATCATGGAGTAAGGGGGTCAAGAACTGTACCCAGAGCCCTTGGTCAACTTCATACTTTTTACATAACCGCTCAAACATATGAATGAAGCTATCAAAATTATTCCCCTCTTTAAACTGTGGAAGAAATTTACTGACCTTTTGTGCTTCTGGGGTCCAGTTACTCCCTTCCCCATTACCTCCATGACTCTGGTGAAGAGTCAGCATTTCCCTCTCATGCCTCCTCTGCCGTTCATTTTCCTCAGCTTGTAGACTCCTCATTTTCTCAGCTGCTTTTAGTTCCATATGACTGGCCTCCAACTCAAGTCTATTTAGCTCCAGCTGGAATTTTAAGTCCACTGCAGAAAGGTTGAGCTGTCCTTTCTCTGAAGTTATTGTATCTCTACTGTCAGTTTGATTGTCCTCCAGGCTGCTGTTTTCTGATGCAGCTATAACCAAGGCTGCAATCAGGTCTGCCTTAGTCAGTTTTCCATGCACCAGTCCCCTAGCCTGGCACATCTCCGTCAGCTGGCTCCTTGTCAGCTTTCCATCCTCCTTTGCTGACATGCTGCCTGCTCTCCCTGACAGAAGAAATAAAACAATTGTGATCTGAAGTCTGAGTATAAGCTGCATGGCTGCTTTTAGAGTACAAAACACTTTTACAGATGCTACGGGAATTCACTCTACCCACAACACTACAAGCCAATTATTGTTTGCCAACTAATCAATATGTGATGTGGATCCCATCACAGCAAACCAATATGTGATAGGATATCCCAAACACTGTCACCAATATGTGATAGGATATCCCAACCACTGTCACCAATATGTGATAGAATATCCCAACCACTGCCACCAATATGTGACAATTGTGCCTTGGCCCAGCAATCAAGGAGCCTCAATCCTCACCACTAAAACCAGGGAGGTCATCTCCTAGAAGAGGAAAGGATAACTAATACACACAAGTACAATTTCCCTTAAGTGCACACAGATATCACAGTCAGTCTGGGGCTGGTTGCTCCCTTGCTCACCAGGTCTCCATTAAGACTCCCCACTGGCACAGCTATAGGGTCCAGATCTCAACCTAGCTGGAAAGCAAATCTCCAGTACCCTCTCTGTCCAAACAGTGTTTAGTGTCCCTGCCCAGGTAGCTGACACACACCCACACTTTGAGATAAGTATTTATACAATTTCACAGACACTCCTGGGAAAGGCTAACACAGATTCTCCAGCTATGCCCCTTTACCCAGACTATATGGTAGTAATTACTGCCACCACCAGCTTAATATAATTATCAGCTACTAAAAGGCCCTTAAAAGGGTGTCCAATTATTACTGTGCAATATTATAATCTAATGGTAGTATGACTAGACAGTCAAGGCTTAATTTGGAGTGACTTAGACAGTAAAATCTGTAAATATGTAATGTACTTTAGAGATTAAATTATCTCTACATAAACCAGCCACAGGTAAAGGTTTTAAAATATTTAATACTAAATAATTAAAACAGAAGACAATACTACTACACTACAGAGATATCTAAGAGTTCAGAGATCTCACAGAAACGTAAAATAATACAGTAGGATAGGTCTGATGTCAAAGAAAAACACTTAATCTAACTTTCAAATCTTTAACTAATCTTAAGAGAAAACACGGTGCTATAATCCTACTTACATACATAAAGCATAAGCAGTGCTGGGTTAGATGTTCAAGATCAAAATGCTTCTTAGTCTCTCACTCAACAATAGTTTTTTAAACACTAACCAACAGATGTCTAAGGCCCTCCCAAATGACATCATTTTGACACTTAGTCTGGAGTTCCCAGGCCACAAACTGCATTATTTAGCAAGCTAACACCTGCTCAGGAGACTACAACAATAAAATGCATTTCACATATACACTCTAGCAGAAATCAGAGCAATAAAGCACCTTCCACATGTAAATTCTGGCCCTTAACTTTAACCTTAAAACAATGGGCCTCAAACCTTCATCCAGACTCACCGGAGCCGACTTGTAAACATCAAAGAGATTCATAAGATCTTTTCAGCTTCAAAAGACACATTTGAAATGCTTGGCTTTGTTTTCCTTAAAGCAGATGGCAATTTTGCAAGAATTTTGAAGTTCACATTTTACAGTGTTTTCTTTCATTTAGAAACACAAGCCTGTATTTTACATTTATTTATACAATTGATAGCATTATGTATCAAATTCTATTTGACTAGGCTGGCAGCCTTCGCCCATCTTCCTCCAATCTTCACAGAGGCCACAGCCAATCCAGTGAAGCTCGTAGATAACATTACTCAGACATGATCCTTCGTGCAGCCAGCAGAGTAACACATTCATAGGTTCATACATTCACAGAATGTTACAAGGATAATGACCCTTACAAGCCTAGACATATTTTGTCCTGAGCCATATTTCTCTCACATTATGAGAGATCGAGGGATGCCACTGGTGTTGAACCACCACTGACCCCCTCTGATAACATAACAGTATTTCTGGCTTCAATGCATACAGCAAGAGAGGAGTAAAGCATCCCTGATGATGGAATTGAAGCTGGAGTTCAAGGATGAACATGTATGTCTTTCCATTATATGACTGTGAACTTAAGAGAGTCACTGCAAATTGCTGTAGCATGCATAGTCATATATTGCTGTTTTTGATTTACAGCAGCAGAGTTGAGTCATGCACATGCACATCCACAAAGGGTGAGGATGGTGAACATGATTCTAATGACATGTATTGATACAAGTGAAGTACAGACATATTAATCCAAACAGCAATTGTAATGCTGTTTGTATTAATATTCACAAGTCCATCTACTTTTGGTCTAAACCACGGACCATCAGGTGTGTGTATCTATACTGTTACTGTGAGCACTACCTTGTTATTGCTTGAACATCATATTGTGGCACAGCAATTTCCTGTTATGTTGTTATTTCCCTATTATTGTTCAGTACGGGTACATCCAATGGAGGCAAAAGCTGTATATTTTTAAGTGCAGACAGACCAGGTATGTTTCAGCAAAACTGTCCTAGCTTGCATCAGTGTGTAGAACACATGTGATACATGACATTTATGTCAATATTTGTCAACACAGACCCATCTGTTGTGCAGGTGCAACATGCATCACATGAGTATTTGCAGCCCGTGTTATTGTGTTGTATATGTGACGTGGTCAGTATTTTTTTTTTGCTAAATAAATGACTGTACTGTCTTTCTCTTTACTTTCCCACTGCAGAATCCACAGCTTAACCCACAACCTCTCTACAACAGGAGTCTGTCAGTGGTTTGCTGTTAACCATGTTCTATACCTGTCCTCTCTGTTAATGCTGTAGCTGAACACATTAAAACTGTGTCCTTTTTAACATTCTGCATCAACATCACTGAGTGCACATAAGTGGGGATCCAACCTTCTTACCATTCTGCATCAACATCACTGAGTGCACACATGAGTGGGGGTCCGAATGGAGAGATGAAAAGTCAGCAAGCAAAGGAGAGGAGCAATGCTGAAATTGAATTCATCATCAAGTCTTGGTGAGTACCTGCATGAGGTGGACCTTGTTTTTCACACAATCTCACCAAGACAACACTGGTATATAGACTGTATTTATATAGCATATATCATAGACAGAAGTAGGTCAAAAATTAAAAGAGATAGCTGGGTGCACAAGACCCAGGATAAAAAAGTGCCCAATCTTGGTAGGTGAACTGGTGCCAGGACTGGAAAAAAATGACAGTGTAGAATCTTCAAAATACAGAAACATTCCTACATTGGGGCCAGGCCAGGCCCAAGGGGAGGATGCCCCCCCCCCCTGTTGTAGAAGGAAGTAGCAGTCCACAAAAATCATAAAAACTGATAGGCCAAAGAAGAGCCATAAAGATGATAGAGCGGACTATTGAGGATAAGAAAGAAATTCTGTATTGTTACTATTATACAAAAAGCCCAGAATTTCCAGACACAAGATATACAAAATGATTAAGAGAGAAATTAGAGGAAAGAAAAATACTTTCACAAGAAAATCTTTCAGAAGCTTCAAATGAAAATTTGCATTCATTAATACAACAGATGTGTGAAAAATATTATATAACTCAAAAAACTTTGATCTATTTGGAAAAAGAAGCATATGAGGAAGTGCAAAAATATAAACAACAAAACCTAGAGATATTTGAAAAATATAAAAAGGAAATATGGACATGAGAAGGAAGAAAGAGAGATTTGATATGGTGCAATATTTATGCAAAAGAGAAAGACAAATTAATCAATATAAAGAAGGCAGTCCCAAAGATATTCAATGAGAAATACAGGCAAAGGCATCCAGATATGGAAAATTTTACAATAAAAAATAATATCACAAAGATGTAATGTAGAATAGCATATTACTAAAGCATGTTACACCACAACATGATGGAGTGAGTCCCCAAAGTAAGGAGAAACAGGAAGATCAGGAAACATCTGAAGAGGAAATAAGGACATGAGAAAGAAAAAGAGATTTAATATGGTGTGATATTTATGCAAAGGAGAAACCAAAACTTACCAATACAATAAGAGCAGCACCAAAGATATTTGAAGAGAAATACAGCAAAGGAATCCAGATATGGAAAACGTTACAATACAAAAAATAATAAGGCAAAGAGGAAAAGTAGAAAAGAGATTAGTAATGGAGAAGTTAAAGAAATAAAAACTGAGGTTATGGAGTACCTGCAAAGTGAATAATTCAGTGTAGAAAATCGAATGCAGAAAGTGCCACAACATGAGAGAACAATGAATATCCAATATTAAGAGGAGACCAGTGGAACAGGAAGCAATTAGTCAGGTGCCATATCAAGATATTTTGGAGTCTTCCACAGGAAATCAATATACACATTTACTTGAAGCTAGACAGCAAGGAAAGGAACAGGAAACTGTGGAAATTGATGCAGTCAATGTTGAGGAGTGATAGGCCAGTCAGTTCCCATATGACAGAGCAACAGATGGCACAGGATGAAACTGAAGAGAAGGTGCCACAGGAAGATGCTACAGAACTTTCTATAAAATGCCCACAGGAAATGGAAAACAAAGGATATGCCCTCAGTTTGGAAGAAAATGAGCTAAGAGAAGAGTTGCTTAATTTAATAGACATGGATAGATATATTAAGATCAATGAGAGAAATGGACTGCAGAAGGTCAATAAAACACAAAATGTCAGAAGTCTGATAAAACAAATGAATGCAGTAATTAGAACTGTCCATAGAGATCCATGTGATATAACAGAAGTAAACAGGATATATTATTAGCTGCTAAATTAATAACCGATAAAGTTCTACCACAAGAACACAGGGTAATGAGGGAAGTGAAGGGGAGAAATCGTATACCATCGTGGAAGTATTGGATAAAGAAAACTATAAAGCAATTAAGACAAAAAGTGTCACTGTTAGAAGACTATAGAAGAGGGACTAGATCAACAAAAATACTAAGAAAGACAGATGTGATTAAAGCAATGTACAGTATTAGAACAGACCAGGATCTATCATGCACTATTGCAAATATCAATCAAAAAATTTCAGCACAGGCGGAAAAACTTAGAAGATACACAGATAAATCTAAAGGAAAATTACAGTATAAGCAATTTATTGATGACCCAAAATAGTTTTATAGAGAATTGGGAAATAAGGTAAAAGGAATTGAAAGACCACCAAAAAAAAGAGGAAGTAGATACATTTTGGAGAAGTATCAAGGAAGAGCCTGTGGAACATAACAAAGGTGCTAAATGGGTAGAATAGGTAAAAGAAAGAATACGAAGTTTAAAGGTGCAGGATATGAAATGGGCTGAAGTAACAGCCAGAGAGATTGAAACAAAGTTAAGAAAAGGCTCTAAATGGAAAACCCCAGTCCCAGATGCAATACCTAACTTTTGGTTAAAAGTATTAATATCTTTACACAAGGATCTAGCCATGAGTAAGAATTATTTATATGCACACCCCGATGTGACACCAACCTGGCTAACAACAGGCAAAACAATGCTCCTTCTTAATAGTGAACCTGCAAGTTACCGTAAAAATTATAGACCAATAACTTGACTTCCGATGATGTATAAACTATACACAGGAACTGATGCTGACAGAGTTTATATACATTTAGAAGAAAACTCAATTATGGCAGCAGAATAAAAGGCCAATAAAAGAAAGTCATATGCAACAAAGGATCATTTGTTGTTAAATCAAGTTATACTGGAGAACTGTAAAAAATGTCATTTGGTCTTGATAAGTGTGAAAAAGCAACCTTTAAAGCAGGAAAACTGTAGCACCAGGAAAATGGCAGTTTGGGACAAGAATGTGATATCAAAGAACTTGAGTAAGAGGGAGTGCATAAACATTTGGGAATTGCTGAAGTATCATCAATAAAACATGAAGAAATGAGAATAAAACTTAGGAATACTTTAGAAGACTTAAATTAATTCTGAAAACAGCGTTGACAGCTACTGTAGGTACAAAATCCAAGCTATAAACCAATTTGCTCTTCCTGTACTAACTTACAGTTTTGGAGTGATTGACTGGCCCCAAAAGGTGTTGGATAGATTAAATAGAAAAACAAGAAAAATGCTTCATGTTCACCAAATGATTTACAAAAAAATCAGTGCATACCAAGATTATATATTCCCCATTCTGAAGGAGGTCTGGTCCTCTTCAAAATTAATTACATGTATAAGATCTGTAATCATGGGACTGCATGCATTTCTGCTGACTTCACAGACCCAAATGTAGTGAAAGTTTTGAAACATGAGGAGAATAAGTCTAAGGTGACTTGGCTGCTTAATTTAGCAGAAGCATATGGGCGTTAAGTGGGAATGGAAATCAAAGCAGAAATAAACAAAAATCAGGCAGCAACTGAATTTGCTAAAAAAACAGAAGAAAGAATGTAAGGTGAGGGACCAGATGAGAAGGCAAGAAATGTGAAAAAAGCATAAATTTAGTTGCAAGTATAGAAAACGTCTGGAAGAACCTCATGTTGATCAGGAATGAACACAGGAATGGTTAAGGAGAGGCAAATTCAAACCAAGAGTTAAAAGGTTAATATTGGCAGCCCAAGACAGTGAGCTACGTACAGGCTGGCTTACAAAGTCCATTGAACATGTGGGAGAAACACATAAATGTAGGTTTTGTAAAACCAAATTGGAAACAGTCGCACACCTCGCTGCTGGTTGAGGCATACTAATAGCAGAAGGACCATATACTGAAAGGCATAATAATGTAGCAAGACTGTTGCACTGGGGATTGTGCAAACATTATGGTACTGAAGTGGCTGAAAAATACTGGAAACATAAACCACAAAGCATCATAGAAAATGATGAAGTTTATATCACATGGGATTACCCATTACCAGCAGTTCAAAGGATAGATGCTAGAAAACCGGATATAGTAGTCCAAGAAAGGAAAACTAAAGTAGCATCAACCATTGAAATTGCTACACCCAGTGACTACAGTGTCTTGCATACAGAGAGGCACAAAGTCATAAAATATCAGGATCTGCAAGCAGAAATGACAGCAATGTGGAAGAAAGATACCCAGACAGTTCCAATAGAAGTTGGATCAACGGGGCTTATAAAAAATAATCTACAATTGTATTTAGATATGTTTCCAATCCATGTAACCCCATACGAATTGCAGAAGGAGTCATTACTGGGCACATTGTGGGTGCTGTGTAGAGCACTACTGGCTGACTTCAAAGAGTGAAACAATATTAATTTCATGAAGTTTAATCATACTTTGACCTAGGAATGGGGTCCATTCCCATCATAGTATTAGAAACCCAAAACATTTGGAGAAATTAAAAAAGAGCAGCATGTGTACGGCACACATTCTGTATGTTTTAACTGAGTTCATAACTCCTCAACAGTACCATCTTCTCATGAGGTGTGTGTGTGTGTGTGTGTGTGTGTGTGTGTGTGTGTGTGTGTGTGTGTGTGTGTGTGTGTATGTGTGTGTGTGTGTTTTATTCATCACATATGTGATATGTTTTGGCCATGTAACCAACTTATGTACTTCATTTATGCATATTCCATGAAACATGCATACATACATACAGTAGACTTCATGTAAACTCATTATTATTTGTAACATTGTAGTGAGATATATAGGCCATACGTCTTTGATGATATCCATCATGTGAAGTAAGCAAGTTGTCCTGATATGTGTCTTTATATTTTTTAGAACATCAATTACCTGTATCATCCTTCAGCCCATCCAGTATCATGATGTTGTTCAAGATGTGCCCCAGCATGGTAGTATGGCCCTTAGTACAATGAACCTTGAGGTGTTTAGAGAGTCCATCCTTGAAGTTGACAGTGAAGTTGCTGCAGCTGTAGTCTGAGATGTAGAGGTCAACCTGTCTAGCTAATCAGAAGATCTGGTGCAGTGAACGTTGAACAGGGTGAGGACATTGACCACCACACCCCAGTTGAAACCAGTATTGATGGAAGTTCCACGCAGCAACCAGAAACAGGAGGTCACAGTAGACATAGTGGAGCAAATGTGCATGACCAGGTGTCAGAGGGTGTCTACCTCCTACTACAGGCAAAGGTCACAGCAATGGCATCATTCAGACATGTGTGTACTTCCCCATGCCACAAATCATGTGGCACACCAGTTACATGTCATGTATGATGGACAAGAGTGCAGAGATGGTGACCTTATGGCTGCATTTTCTCCTCAGAAGTTGAATGCTAGCTGTGGCATGGTTGGTGGAAACCCCGGCCTCTATGATACTGCAGCAGTGTCATACTACCAACAGGATTTTGCATTCCCTGACTGTACTCAGCAGAGTGCAGCCTGTGAGAGGCAGGCTACCTGTCACCAGAACCACCATTGTCTGTGGTTCAACTAGCACAGACTTTGACTGCTAGCCCATTTGATGTGGTCCCACCAGTCACAAGCCCTTCAGCTCACAGTCATGCTCCTTCATCTCAGCATAGTGTTGCAACCCCATTCATCTCCTCTGTGGAGCAATCAGGGCAACATCTGTCTGTCATGTTCAGGCCAGAGCAGACCATAGTGCAAGACATCAATGAGGTCACCTTAGATTGCTTTAGAGTGTCTCCGACAGTATAGCACACACATCTTGCTCATATTATTGAATTACCACTTTACTGTGATATGTGTCTTCTGCTGTTAAAATTTCTGCATTATGTCCTGCATGGTTTCTTTTTTTATGTTATTATATTGTAGAGATATGTATGTGTAGCACCAATGTGTGTCCCTTATTATTTTCCATACAGTGACAGAATAATCTGATTGTATATACATGCCTGTGTTAGTAGTGCCCTGAGTTGATGATCCCTGTTGTGACACATTTGCAAATGCTCATGTTGGAATATGTTATGATTATGGATTTAGGTCTGATTTTCAATGTGTTTATCTAGTATGTACTTGCCGTTAGATGCAATCTGTGTTGCTGTGGTGGGGCAACACCTGAACATCAATGTTCAGGCTGTGTACTTATGTACACATGGCTTGTCAAGACAAGGCACTGCCATGTTGCCTGGGCATACACTTGTGGTCACACCCTGTGTTGCCCATGCCTGCAACTTCTGTCTCCTATTTCTTCCTGCTCATCTTGTGATACATGTGGGATGTCCTCTTCATACATCTGGTGTTCATCTGGGGTTCTGGAGGTAGTTCACCAACACCTACTGCTAGAAGACCACCATGTGCTGTGGTTAGCATGTTGTGTAGCATGACGCACATTGTTATCCTGTTAGCTGCCTTTTCAGACATTTATGGCAGTACAACCTTAGATGTGTCCAGATCTCTGAACCTAGCTTTCAATGCACCAAACACATGCTCTATGGTATTTCTGGTTGCTGTGTGTGCTGTATTGTAGGCTTTCTATGCAGGGTTGGATGGTTCACAGTATGGGGTCATTAGCTGCAGCTCAAGTGGATAACCAGAGTCACCTGTTCAAAGGAACAGAATCACTTTCGGTCAGAATGGATATTGTTGTGAGTGGCATCCTTAACTTGTGTCTCAGCTGTGTTCCTGTACTTAACCATAGCAATCCCATTGTTATTTTACCTTGCTGAAATGCAGCCCTCACTCCATTCTCCCTCTAAGTTGCAGCATCTTGGACACTTCCAGGGTCTGTTGTCATGATGTTTTTTTTTTTTTGGTTTTGTTTATTTAATTATCATTTGTGTCCATGCCTCTCAACTGTCCAGATTTTCACAGAATGTCCAGATTTTTGCTTCATATTGTTGGTCTGTTCCTCATAAAATGTGTGTTTTACTGGCAAATCACTGGGGTGATCTGAGGACTGAAGTAACTAAATAATGACATACATTTGAGGTTCATTCCTCATTTCCTAAGGAAAAAATATGTATGCTGGTAAAATCCTCTTATTCTAGCAACATGTTAAGTTTATAAGAGCAACATTTAAAATCCACCCCTATTTTTGGTCCTTTGTCCCACCATTTTGTCAGGCTTTGTCCAGATTTATTGAGCTAAGAGGTTGAGAGGTATGCTTGTGACAATAATTTACATTTATACAGAAGTAATGCAATTGTATTAAATTAACATTAGCAAACATTATACTTCACATATATTGCTATATATCATATAACATTTCATAAATTATTCAATTCCTGATAGTTTTTAAACAAGAAACATCTTTATTAAACCATCACTTATAACATAAGCAATCATACATTTATATAAATGAAAATGAACCACACTGACACAATCCTGGTTGCAAGCATTACACATTATAAACCATACTGACATACTCCCAGTTGCAAACATAAAACATCACTTTCACAGCTATTTTCAGTCAAACATTACATAGCTCATTTAAGTCCTGCCTTATTTTTAACCTCATTCCTTCCCTGTATGTATTGTTTTGACAATTCCCATTTTTTCCTATGTGTGTTTTCTCCTACCCTTTTCTAAAGATTTCATTTCCGGTTTTTTTATATCTGTCACCATATTTACTACTTCTAATATAGTTGATTTAGATTTTGATTTCCATTTTCTAGTAATTGTTTTTTGGCAGCCACCATAATTAACGCAGCAAGGCCTTACCATGTCTAAACAATTCCGATTCTGTATCATAAATCAGAAAAATCATCTCCCTCAGCACACCAATCTGCCCTCCCAACATCTCCAACAGTACATCCTGCAGGGAATCCGTAAAGTCCACCAACCGACCACACTCCCAGAAAATATGTTCCCAAGTTCGTCTTTCTTCCCTGTCCCACCTCCAACATTTGCTGTCTACCTGAGGAAAAATTCCCTGGAGTCTACTTGAGGGATAAAAATATCTATGTAAACATTTCCAAGAAAACATCATAAATCTTGTAAATTTTGTTGTATATTTGGGAGAAATACATGTATCCTCCCATTGTTTCTCTTTCCAATCCTTTCTAACCTCCTCTGATTGATTCTTATAATGTTTGTTATGCTGCCATGTGTTGCACACACAACCTGGCAGTTGATAGATGGCCAGCCCTTTCTGTTTATGTATCGGCCTCCTTCAGGATGTACTGGTGTCTTAATACGTATGTGTGTGCAATCTATTGCACTGAATACATGTGGGAAGTTTGCAGTCCTGTAGCTGGAACATTACAGTCCTCTGCAGGGGTGGATGGAAAGTGTATGTAGTCATCCAACTTGATGCACATTGCTTCCAGGAATTTTGCATGGATACAACTGGTAACTGTCTGTAATACTCACACAGTATCCCCCCCTGTGTCTCTGGAATCTCCCAGATGCAAGTACACCTAGGATGAGGCAAACTTTAGTTTCAAGGGGGGTGGGATTTCCTTGCAGGGCCTGCACAAACATGTGAGGGGCATACATGCTGAAGAAAGCCTGCACCAGTTGTTTGTCTAGCTGGTACCTGTTGATTATTTGCTAGTCTGACAACTGGTTTAGTTGCAGCCTTGCTCTGACTCTAGCTAGCCGCCTTGTGGGTTGTATAGCCTCAGTCTCATTTATGGCTTGTATCACTGCAACCTGTTGCAGTACATTAACATCAGGTTGCATTTTTATATAGGTTTCATTTTTATATATTTTGTGATGTTTTACTACGGATTATGGTAAAATCAGTAGTATTTGCTTGAATTCCTTGCGGTCTGTTAAGTATGTGCCAAGGATTTCAGAAACAGAGTTGGCATGGCTGTTTGTCACATTTCAGTTGTGTTGTGTGCGCATAATGTGTTTTGAAATCAGAATGGCATGCACTGAATCGCTAATTATCCTGTGCTGAATACTTAAGTACTTGGGCTGCCTTCTGTGTGTCTTCTGAAATCATGTCCGTAGCAAATGCACAGAAGTCTTCCTTCATTGTGCTGCTCTGTCTGTAAACAGCTTCCGTGAACCTAAGGAATCCAGCCCTATGTGTATGATAGCAAAGGAGAGTTTTGGTCTCCACCCCAGCAATGAGAGCCAATGACCCCCCCCCCCAAAAAAAAAAAAGGAACTGTCATTGTCTAGTTCATACTGTTCTCCTCTAGCAAGTATCTGAGCTCCAGGATTCATCCCAAAATAAAAATCTGTGGTATTGTGAGAATATTGCCTGGGTAGTTGATCCGTGAGCATTGTCCTTGATACATTAATGAATAATACTTTTATTATCACTTTACTGAAATTAATAAAACTGACTGGCAGCATTTATGTATATGAATACTATGAAAATACACTTTAAAAATGTTGAAGATTTAAAAGTAGAGACAATGACATATTTGTATTATTGCAAACATATTTTATTTAAGCATGTATGTGAGTATGTATGCATGTATGTATTTGTTTATTTGTTGACATTTGATTATTGGGAGAGTCCTACTTGGTAGGTGTCCATTTTCGACAGGCCCAAGGAGAAAAGCTCCAAAGTATTTCAAAAATATTTCATGAATAATAATTTTGCCATCTTCAAAAATAATATGAACACATCTACAGTTTAAATAATTTTACCAAATTCCACATAATGAAAAAATCATTGGCTCAGAATAGACACAACATGTATGACAATGATTTAAAAATGTAGTCAGTTTATAGAGAAATGAAAGGTAAGTTAGTATAATACAAACAGGGATTGCAATATGAGATGAGAGAAAAAAACTGAGTTATGACATATTTAGAAAGAGAGTCAGGAGAGAAATTGTTTGAAGTAAGGAAGTGCTAAAGAAGGGAGAGCAAGGAGGTATGAATAGGTACTTGTTCATATTTAGGGATATAGCTTATCTTGGAGTTTTGCAAGAACAGAGACAGATTTTAGCACTGAGATCTTTTAGAGTTGTTTTAAAGGACAAGAGGGAAATTACTGACCTGATGAATACAAGTAAGGTGTTGCAGGCCTTAGTGACATGGTAAGAGTACAGATCATGCCCAGCAGATGTGATAAATTTGTGGACAGAGATAAGCATTTGGTCATTGGATCATAATGGCTAATTAGGAACATAGATGTGTAGAATGGTATTTAGTGCTGGGCAAGCAGATGGAAGCTGGATAATTTTATAGGTTGTAAATTGCTGTGTATATTTTAGTTGATGGGGTAGTTCCAACCAATTTAGGCTTTATTAGTGCTATATGGTGGTAGGTTCTGAATCGAGTGATTGCTGCAAATTTAGCCACTTTATTATAACTGTTCAAATTTTGATTTTTGCGATGTCTGGAGTATAGAGGGGAGGAGGCAAGCAGTGGCAAGTGTACTTTCAGTTGGGCTGGTGAGATGGTTTTGGGCTATAAACAGCATTCTTAATTTTTGGTGATTTTTTTTAAATTTTAAGCATTTTTTGTATATGCAAGTAAAATTTAAGATTATCATCCACTTGCATCCATAATAATTTGCTATAAGAGATGATTTCAATAGTTGCACCATCTCTAATAATTATAAGACGTGACTTCAATAGTTATATTATTAAGAGAGAGGGTTTTAAATTCTGTGACTTCAATGGTTATATTATTAAGAGTGAGGATTTTAAATTCTATTTTTTTCATGACAGAAGGAGTTGTGAAAAAGGAAGCAGTTTGGCTTATTTTGCATTGAGGATGATATACAAAGCCATGTTTCAGTGGCTGTTAAAGCTTTCTGGGTAATGTTTTGGAGATGGGCCTGCTTGTCAGATGTGCCTATAGTGTGATGTCATCTACGTCTTTTATTAGGGAGGCCTACTGTGTAGATGTGCAGAGGGTGTTCATGAGGAGGAGACCAATGATAGAACCTTGTGGTGCACAAGTGGTGACTGAGATTATGAACAGAAGGTGGGTGCCATTTTACTGACTGGTACTGACTGGTTATTTCAACCTTAGAAGGGTGGGTGAGATAGACTTAGTGAAGATATCTGAGGTCTAGTTTGCCATTATCTATAGCTTTATTGACAGTACCTATAAAGGTTAGAAGTGCAATGTTACTAGTATAGGAGGGATAGAAACTGTGTTGTCTGGGGGATATGAGTTCTTCCTGCTGGAAATAGTTTAGCAATTGTTTTGAATACATTTGCAAATATTTTGCACAGGGAGGGATAACATTTCTCTAGATCTACAATTTAGTTATTTCTTTTGACTTTCTTCTTTTGTGTAGACAATAATGTGTGATTTCTTCCAGTGATAGAACATGGGATTTCTGCATTGACCTATTTATAAGGATTAAGACAGATGCTGTGGTAGCGTTGTCGCCTCACAGTTAGATGTTGCCCATTCGATTCTCAGTTAGAGCGTCTTCTGTGTGTCGACATGCGTGAATGGGCATTCCTTCGTTGAAGGTTGTGCATTAGGCCCGGCAAGCCAGCACGTAAAAATCTACTGCCAATAATTAGCGGACCGGAGTTCCGCTGTGGCGACCCCTAACTGGGAAAAGCCGAAAGACACAAACAAAAGACAGAGTGGGCAATGCTATTGGCTGCTATTTTAAGGTAGTGGCATGGATGATCATCAGCTGATGTAGAGCATGCTTTGAGATTGTTTAATAGTAGTGTTATATAGGATGTAGCCACAGATTTGAAGGTGAAAGTTCATGTGGTGATATGAGGCTGTTGGGCAAGGTTTGGATGAGTTGTTGTGGAATCCTTGGTTATGGATGCTATACTATTTTAACTGTTGTGTTAACTGTTGTTTTACTAACCATTTTCAAGAAGACCAAACTAAAGTTTCTGTTTCTCTTTCTCCTTGTAGACTTCTTTTTCTAAAATGGTTTGACATATTCTCATGAGATTTTCTCAGAGAATCAAACCCTGATCATTGCCTGCAAAACATCATTAGAGTTTACTTTCCTATCATCAAAGGCAAATTAGTAGCTGAATAATGACTTTTGTATATCCTTAACCTCCAATGAACATCAGGTTCTACCCCACCTGCTCTAGTAACCCATTTATTCCCTGGAAACAACAGCCTTTTGGACCATTTATTCTCTACAGTAAGATACATGTGCATTGGGAGTGGGGGAGCCTTTATCTGTTCTGCAGAGACTGGGGCCTGCAACTTAACTCTACTAAATAGCTGTGACTTCTGCCATTATTAATTACAGAGACAGCACACTTGCAAGCAGTCATACATGCCAGTCACTCTCCTGTCATTGTGTCACACTGCGCTGCAGTAAGAAGTAACAACTGCCCATAGGCAGGTGTCAACCAGGCAGTGAACTGGGCCACCTCAGTGGGTGTGTAGGGAGCGGACATTTATTTCACTCTTTAACCAGCCTTCCTCCAGCATTCTTGCAGTAAACTAGGGGCAGCCTAAATTGTAGTCCATTGTTTATCCCTTTATGTCATGCATGTAGGTTCTGCATCATGAATTAATAAAAAGTACTGTCTTTTATGCCACAACTGATTTATGAGGTATGAGCATGGGGGTGGAACTGCTGGTAGCAAAGCTAGAAAAGGTTTCAGGGCAGGGATATTGATCACAGTTGGAGTGAATCATCAGGAATAGAGTGATAGGGAATAGCATTAAAAAATGTGGGACATATCCTAGAACCGAGATTTTTGCAATACTGGAAGCCACATAAGGGAAAGGACACTGTTTATAGGTTCTGAAAAAAAAAATGTCCATGAGATGAACTCTATGAATTATACCCATATATCTTGTGTACTATTTCTATCTATCTACATGTATATGCATATATAAATAGCTGGATCTATTATGGTACATTGAACATACCAAATGTCAACATCTTTAAGGTTAATAACACAGTGTTGCCACTGTCCTGCACATGATCCAAGAATTAACCTTGAAGCATGCAAAGTACAAAACATCACTTTCAAGCCCCCCCCCCCCCGCACACCTCACATAGAAGCTGTGGCACCACACCCCCTGCTAATTATATATACTAAGTCTGAGATCACACAACCCCTGAGGAAAGGGGGTATTCTCCTACCATGGGCATTGCCCATCTCAAACACCTGTCAATCAAAGTCTGTCAAAAAAACAGATACCAGCATTAACACATGTTGTTATTTAGTACTTCTCCCATATAGTAAAGCAAACTCACAGTATTATAATTAGTAAACATAAGAAGAAATGCAAGTTACGAAAAGCAAAGGTTCTGACCTAAAATGCCAAATTTCATGCAGAATATGTTTTATCACTAGAATTTTACTTGTAATATATTGATGACTGAATAAAAAAGAATTTCAAGCCGTTATTGTATGCAGTCTACTGAGCAGAATGCCTTCGTGCCACACAAAATGAAACAGAGTATAACACAAAATGTCAGTCTGCGGCAGTAAGGGCACATTAACTAAAACCACTGCGGCTTGTCTTTGGGTAATAATAACACAGTGGTCAGCTACAAAATAGACTTTAGTTAACAATTCTATCCTCAGAGCTTCCAGTGTAGCACACTTTTATAGGTTTATAGGTAAGTATTAGGCTAGCTACCCTTAAAGGCCATTTTAAGCCTAGCCAGTTTCTCTCTTTTGGCTTGAATTAATCTATTCCATTTGTTGTTAGATTGGCATTACCCGTCCCATGGTCAATAATATAGCAATAACCCACGTGTGATTTAACCACGGTTGGCGTGGTTTGGTCCCGAAGCCTGAGGGACCAAACAAAGACAACCATGGTTAAACATGCCCAGAAGTGGTTATTATTATACAATGACATTATTTAAGAAATGAAATAATTACTTTTCTTAAATAATGGCATTGTATAATGCCTCTTGCTGCCCTTCCGCAGCTGTCTGGTATTCATGGCCGCTGGAGTTCTGATGTACTCGCAGTACATCAGAGCTGTGGGCAAAAGCAACGGAGAACGCAAGATCTCTGTTACTTTTTACTGTTTTGCTATGTTAAATGGGTTTAACGTTGCGAGACAGCTTTAAAATAAGCAACAGAGATCTCCGTTACTTATTTTAAAGCTGTCTCGTTATGTTAAACCCATTTAATATAGCGAGACAGGTTTAAAAAAAAAAACAACGGAGATCACAAGATCTCCGTTGCTTTTTACACACTGTGTCGCTATGTTAAAGGAGTTTAACATAGCGAGACAGCTTTAAAAAAAGCAATGGAGATCTGCGTTGCTTTTTTAAAGTGTCGCTATGTTAAACTCTTTTAACATAGCGAGACAGTGTTTTATACTAACGGAAAAAGTCCGGGCGACCGGACCTTTTTCTGGTAGTATATTGAGGGATTTACAACGGGCACGCTGGTTGGGCTGGCCAATCAGTGTGCACGTTTTAGAGGAAGAATTGTATAATGATATATTATCCCCAGTAAGAATAACTGGGATCATACCATCGATAATTTGAAGGGACATATGCATGGGATAAAGCTTTTAGGAGTTGTTTCTGTCCAGTACAAGAGGCAGTACTGGGGGAAATTTTCTGTGTCCCATCCATTGATCCAAGTTGCAGTTGAATATGGACAGGGATGAGCTTTGTTTTACTTGGAGCAGATAATCTGAGCCCAGAGTTTTAGCTGTTTGAAATCATGGCATTGTAGCTGCAGCACATTACAAATGATAAACAATCTGGTAAAACTAAAATAGTTTTTACTTCTGAAGTACTGACAACTCAATAAAGAAGTTTTCTAGTGCAATATATAGGATTTTTAATTCTGACATAATGAAAACTTACCACGAATATATACTGTACATTAGTTTTGCTCAGACTCATTTGCAAAGATCAAACAGCCCAAGGTGGAAACCAGACATGGTGCCATACTATGACAGCAAAAGCCCTCTGGAATGCTAAATATACTAGCTGTATTATAAAAAGCCATATGACAGTTCCCCACAGGCAGTTCACAACACAAATTGCAGAGACATTGATAAGATAACAAAAATACTGAGCAACAAATAAAAGTAAAATCACAACAATCAAAAGCACAAACTATTTTATTCACTAGAAATAAGTCAGTTTGCACCTCTAATAAGATAATTACAAAAGACATACTGTCCCAGTGGAATGAGTCCCTTCTGAGAGGGTAACTTCTTCTGACAATGAAAGGATTATGTAAGTATTATGGACATATTGGCAAACTATATCAGTAATTACTGAGTAGTGACCCTGCAACTATTTGATTTCATACATCACTTGCCCCCCCCAAAAGAAAATGATACCCACATTCTGTATACTTCTTATATCTCACTGAAAAGAAAAATGAAAACCATAAAAGCCGTAGTATCATATTTTAACTTGCCGCTGTTAGACATATGCACTGATGCCCAACAAGCCATATTATTTTACTGAATGGTAATCATGTAATGACTTTATACTTTCACATGCAGCCTACATCTACCTCCAAAGCCATCCACCTTCTGAGCATACTTCTAATGTTTATTGTGAGGAAAGTGAAATAAATAATGATCACAGTGATTTACTTACTCTTGGATATGTATATAAGAACACCAAAAGTAGCTGTATCAGTGACTATTTTGCATTAATCTTGTAATTGCACTTTGCTTGCATACACAGTACCCCCAGTCAAACAGCCACTTTTGTCAATTGCCACTAATGTTTCATTGTCAAAACATGCAAAATAACAGCAACAGTAATGTATTTCCATGTGTTGCTGTTGGAAACCCATAACCCATGTTGATTGCCATAAATTTAAATAAAGCATAAATAAATACAAGTGCATGATGCTATGGGCAAGGAATACTGTTAGCACTACACACAGATTAATCCAGTTTCCTGACAGAAAAAGAGAAAAACTGATCACAGTGAATGGGCCGGATTCACGAAGGCTTGCATGGAGTCTTAGAGTAGAGTAAGACTCCATGCAGCCATCATGTCCGACGAGCGATCCAGGAACAGCCTGTAGGGGTGTGTAAGAGAGCTCCTAAAATGGCTCTTACACGGACGGACAGGGCTGGGATATGCAAATTACCTCAATTGCAGGTGAAAGGCATGCAAATGAGGTAGATTTGCGATTCAGGAAACCCAAGTAAGAGCAGTGTTATTTGCATAAATGTACTCAGTTGACAACTGAGTACCATTCTGCAAATAGCAAAACGGAGCTGTGACAGCTCGAAATAAAGGTTGCATCCAGTGCAGGAAGCATGCCAATGGCCAAATATATGGCCATGTGAAATGCTTCCTGATGCAATATGAAAATAAAAATATTTTATTTTTTTCGCCGATTTCTGATGTTTAAGCATAGCGCAGCACCGCGCAAACAGGCTGCACTCTAAAACCCAGAATACTAAAAATTAAAACCCACAAATGTGGATTTTATTGAAATTGTTAATGTACAATGCAAGGGAATGGTAGGCTGAAGACAACATGGCCACCGAGTAGAGGTTGCCAAGGGGGGAAGCTCAGTCTAAGACATGTAACCAAGCATTAGTAGGCAATCCTATGTAAATAAGCATTAGGATAGTGAATCGCAAGTTTACATAGCAAATGAGCACAGTCAGTGGAGTGTAGGAGTAGGATATGGGGAGTAACAGAGTAGAAGATAGGTGACATCATGAGTGGGGTATGTATGAAAGAAGTGAAGCTCATTGGAGCAGAGTGGCATGTGTCAGCTGTCATTTACACATCATGGAAAGAGGTGTGACAACAGGTAGGCTAGGGAAAGGCAAGAAATGGAAGATGTATGCCGTGGATAACACCAAAGTTTTTTGCTAAGTGGGTATGCGCGCGTTTAAGCTGGAGTAAGCATGTATAAGGCTGTTTTAAGAGTTGTAAGCGCGTTTGTGCTGGTGTGCACATGTTTTAACCCGGATAAGCAAGTTTTAGTCCGTGTAAGCATGTGTGCGCGCATGTTAGCTGCTGTGCGTGTGTTTGCGCTTGTGTGCACAGCATCCCCCCCTGAGGAAACAGAAAGGAAAAAGGAAGCACAACAAATAGTAGGAAGCTACCAGGGAGTACTAGCAGAGCTAGCAGGTGAAAACAATCAGAATCAGGCAATTACACAGCAGTACACTAGCCCAGCCCAGCCTAGCACTTAAAACTCTGCAAACAACAGTCCATTATGTTTCTCACAACAGACACTGCAGTAAGCTAATAGAAGTGAAAACTGAAAAAGCTTTACTGAGACAAAGAAATGTTAGTGGCTGCCATTGCTGTTATAAGGCGACATATGCAACATGCTGAGGGTGGTGACAATGGAAATGCTGCTGGACAACCCACAGTGAGGAGACAGAGAAGAGTGTACAGGCCCAGGGTAACCTACCAGGGGTTACATGAGCTGGAGATAGTGGAGCGCTATAGAGTGGACAGAGACCTCCTGCAGCAAATTGTTGAGCTGTACAGGCCACGCCTCACACACAGAGCCAACAGAGGGGAACCCATCCCAGTGGAAACCAAGGTATGTGTTGGCCTAAGAATATTAGCAACAGGTATCTTCCAGAGACCAACTGGTGAGATGATGGGGATATCACAGGCATCAGCATCCAGGGTACTACACCAGTTCCTGGATGCCATTTCAGCACATGTCGGTGATCATGTATATTTCTCCAATTCCCATGAGGTATTGGCCAGCAATATACGTCTCTTCCAGCAAATAGCGGAATACCTTGAGGTAATGGATGCAATAGACTGCACGCACATATGCATCAAAGCACCAGCCGGCGAGCGGGGTAGGGTCTACTTCAACCGCAAGGGCTTCCCCTCCATCAACTGCCAGGTCATGTGTGATGCCCAGGGCATAATACTGAATGTGTGTGCAGGCTGCCCTGGAAGCTACCATGATTCCCATATCTGTCATCTGACGCAGCTGTACCAGACATTTGCCAATGGGGACATCCCACATGGTCACCTGGGGGGGGGATGCTGGCTATGCACTGGAGCCGTGGCTGATGACACCCATCAGAAACGCACACACACCTGAACAGGAACTCCATAATGAGGCACATGCACAAACACATAATGTAATAGAGCATGTGTTTTGGCTGCTCAAATCACAGTTCCGGTGCCTGGACACATCTGGTGGAGCCTTGCAGTACTCACCAACTACATGTACTCAAATTGTCATGGTATGTGCTATGCTACATAATATGATCTGGCGAAAACAGCTGCAGCAGGACCAGCATAGGCCAGGGCCAAACAGCCCCCCACCATTGCCAAGGCCATCACAGGCATTGCGTGACTCAGAGGACGAACAACCTGAGCCTGCCCCAGTAGGCAGAAGGAGGCGTGCCCAGTATGATTTGGCCTTGGCAAAGAGGCAACACATAGCACATACACTGGCTCAGTAGGAACTCTGGAAATGATACCTCTCTCCGACTCACACATATAGTAAAAGGGATGCCTAAGGTGACACTACCTGCTTTCAAACATGTACATGGAGTGTAGTATGTGCATCCAACAGAAGCAGCCCTGCAGCACCACTTAAGGCATGATTGCCATGTGTTAAGCAATATAAAGCAGTGCTAAACAGCATTTACCACCATGCAGTATATGCAAACAAAATCGCACACACCAACTAGCACAACTGTGGTCAATGTTCAGTAATATTGGGCAACGTCCAGCAATGTTGGTGAATATTGAGCAATGTCGAACAAGCCTGGTCTAAGTAGGGCATGGCTGAACAAAAGCCAACATGCTCATATTTGCTTAACTGGCCTTTAAGCAGTCTGTTCTGCTCAGTATGAAAATATAAAGCAGTGATGGGCCCTGAACCCAGGATACTGTGCACTATAGCCAAAGTACTGAACCACTAAACCATGACAGCATTGCAGTGGTCAGCCTGTATGAAGGAATGTTGATAAGTCTATGCAAAGTATTTCATGGAAACCCTGCAGGCACAGCATAATCCTTGTTGAGTTATGACACAAAGGTGAGTCCTGCAGTGAGAACAGAACCTGACTTCCAACACACACAGTATAAATGTTAATATTGGTCATGTTCGCACACATCAACAAATGTAGTGGACCTCAGATAGCAACATACTAAAAGGTCACACTGGGCATGCTCACACACTTGAATAAATGAGACAAATGTCAGGCAACAAAACACGGAATGGCAGAACTGGGCATGCTCACACACTTAGGCCATGTCTGAGTACAGCAGTGGGCCACGCATATCTGGCAGTTGCATGGGTTAACCCAGACACCTGTCACTATACAGCAATCCACCCTGTGCACACAGTTATATGACAACAGACACATCTATAATATAGTGGAACCCTGTCATAATCAAATATGTTCTGCAGATACCAAAGTTGTTCATAGAAACTGGTAAAGCAAAGATGATAAAGACCTGCAAAGAGTATCAGCAATAAACATTGTGCATCTTGAACATTAGCATAGGTTCAGAGGTCGATACTAGGCTATCTGCCCTAGGGCATGTACAAGCCTAGCCAGAGTGTGTTTGGCATTTCCAGCCTTGTCAGATTACTACACTGTGTGTGTGAATACTAGGTCACACAATATAGATCATGTACTTTTAGGCTAGTGTGCCTCTGTCTAGCAGGGACAAAGAAGATATCCCAGGGGTAAACATACGATCACCCATACAGTCATCAAGATGTCTCCAGTAGGTGGTCAGTGGGTGGCTCTACCTATGTGAAACTAGGATTACATTCTGGAGTGAGTGGAGCCTCTGAGATAAGAATCTGTCCCTCCACAATGTCCTATTAACATCTGTGCTGAGGTATACGTCCCTGGAGTGTGTAGCTCCAAGGGAGTCGGATATCCTGAGGTGGAGCATGTCCAGTAGTTCTGGGTTGGGTATATCTGTAAACAACAGGCACACATCATATCTGAGTAGGTGGTAAGTGACTGAGTAGAGCTGGAGTTACTGCATCTGAACTGTGCAGGGCATCTGTGTGAGTCCCTAGATCTGCTTGGTGAGGAACTTCCATGGCCAGTACAGTTGCTGCAGGTATCGGGTAAGGTACACCCCAAATGTGGCATTGTAACCAAGCATGGATGTGATGAGTATAGGGGCACAATGACCTCACTCGATCTAGATGTGAAACCATATGGGATAAGGTGGCCCACATAGAAGGTGTGTCCAACCACTTTGGCAATGTGAATATCAAAGGCGACAGTACGAACAAGTCATGTCCCCAAACCCCTAACAACTCCTACCATATGTAATGGAGTACTACCTATGTGGTAATGTGTGGGCATGTTGTTATTCCCAAAGGGGATGACTATGCCACTAATGGCATTTATCTGTAGGCCATGGCTCAGGCACCAGTCATCCATCTCTGTGAGACCCTGTTTGAGTATGCATGTGGCAGCTGGAGAGTTGATCATGGCACCCAGTTTGCAGTCAAGTGCAAACATGTTCAGCCATATTCCCCCTGTGGTAGCCTGTACGTCAGACAAATATATACTAAACAAGAGAGGTCCCAGGACTGAGCTGTGTGGGATAATATGTGTAACTGGTGTATAGTCAGACATGGCACCTGCAATTCTGACCATGTGGGTGCTATCCCTGATCCAGGTATCAATCCATCATGTGAGATATCTGTCCATATCGACGCTGGTGAGCCTATGCATAATGGCCCAGTGGGTTATTGTGCTGAAGGGTTTTGCAAGATTCAGGTAGGCAGTGTGGACAGCCATCCCTATGTCGTTGGACCTGTTAGCCATTTAAAGAATACAAACAGGTTCAAGAGGCAAGATCTGCCAACAACAATGCTGAAATATGTAGGACACAGTGTCCGTAGGTTCCCGATGTCTATGTGTATGAGTCCCATGACAATACACTCCTTAGCTTTGCAGAACAGGCTACTCAGGCTTATAGGGCAATATTGTCTGTGGTCCGTTGTGGCATCAACTCTGTGGAGCAGGACCACTATCGCTGTATGCCATTCCTTGGGTACATATCCTGTGGTAACTCCGATATTGAACAGTGATGTAATGTGAGGGTTACGTCTGTCATGATGCTCGTGTAAGATGCAGGCTGGGACACTTTCTGGTCACATTGATACTGTGATGTACGCTTTGGGGAGGGCAGCACTCACTTGTTACTGTGTGATGTCAGGGAGGTTATACTCTGTTGGGATGGATAGGTTCCTGACATAACTGAAGAAGGCCATGTGATAGTCCTACATGTCTGTTGCAATTGTCCGGTAGAAGCGGCCCTTACAAAAGTTCATGAGTGATCATAGCTGTCTGCTAGTACAGATCACAGATGCCTTCCCATCCTGGGATTGTGCTCTATCATGAAGTAGCTTCCTCCTGATGTTGTACAGCTTATTAATGGCAGGGGTCTACCAGACAGGTCCTCTGCCATTAGAGTAGTGAGTCCTGTTGTTATTTGGGATAAAACAATCCATGCAGGCCACTAGGTGTCCATAGAATGTGTATGTAAAGGATCCAGCAGTGTGAGCTGTATTTGCCACTGTCTCAGGGTCTCTGAAGGCTACCACCTTGCTATGGTGAAGTGAGACGTTGGCTCATGAGAAGTTCACCAAGATTACCCAGGATGAGTGTGGAGGGTATATGTATGTCCAGTGAGATACATGTATGTTCTGACCTTACCAATGAGGGGTATATCGCTGGTGTGGAACATAGAGTCCCCATGCTGGTGATGATCAGGTCCAATATGTATTCCCCCTTGTGGCTGTGCTGACTGGTTGTGCCATAGCATATGAGTCTACAAATTGTAGCGACTGTTGGGTGAGGGTGTCGGGGCTTGAGTAGTATCCCCAGTCAACATTTGTATATATGAAGTCACACAATATAATGGTGTTGTGGAGACCTTCATATTCTTCATAGTTCCCATGAAAGCCGAGTGTGGTACCTGAGTTTGGGACTGTGCTCTGTAGCAGGTAACAAACTGAAAGGCAGTATTGCACAAAGGTGGTTGTATATGTATGGTCTTTGATGCTTTGTGCACTGCTACTAACCCGGAGGTGTGTGTATCTGTGATGTATATGGATACTCCCCCTAGTTGTGTTGTCTGTTCCAAGGCTTGTTGTCAGACAGCATGGTATGAAACAACCTGGTAGTGCTGGTGTGCATAAGCGAGCCTGAACCAGGTGTCTGTCAGTGCACAGATATCAATATCCTCCATACTGAGGAGAGTCCTGAGTGGCTGCAATATGAGGTTAACACAACTGTTGTTGAGCAGCATTACCCTTAGTTTCATTTAACCTGTAATGTCTATGGTGGTGGGTTTGTCTTCTGAGCCCTCCTTAAAAAAGGCACTATGGTGGTAGCAAGAGCCTTAGCCAGCATTCCAAAGTCCAAGGTTGACAGGTGCAAGCTGTCCATAGTGAAGCTACGTGGCATGTTGAGCATGTCACCATAGGCTGACAGACACTGTATCCCCTATGAATTAAACAAATTTGTTAGGCAACTGTTAAATGTGATATGTGTGTCCGTATACTGTGACATCATAATTGGTGGGTGTAAGATGCTAGACAAGGTCAGGGTCATACTGGCCTGGGCTACATGATCAGAGTGTTCCTCCATGTATCATGTCATGTGGTCAAGGGAGTAACATCTGAGGTTATACACACCAGCATGGACAATGATGGTGCCAGTCCTGTACTTGCTTTGGAGTGACCTGACTGCCTGTGTTATGTGGCAGATCCTGGCAAAACAGACAGCCCAAAGTGACTATTCCCTTGTTAGGGCTGGTGAGTGGTACGTCAGTGTGTCTGACAATAAATGTCTCCTATTACAAGTGTATTAGGTGTGTTGTTTAGCCTAAAGGGCAGTGACTGTGTGGCACACTGACATTGTAAACTATGTGATATGTGGATATTGTAGTGGGGTAGCAGGTGTGTGTGTGTCTGCTTTGAAGGTCTCTGCTGCTTAGGTAGAGTACATTTACAGCATCTGAGTATGTCTATGTATGATAATGTGGATTGAGTGCTGTTGCTAGAGGATATGTGAGACTGATATGTGGTGTGTGTGGTTACCTTCACCACCTGATAGACTGTGCCAGTCATGGGTTGAGAGAGTTCAGCACCCTGTATGTCTATATAGGTGCATCTCAAACATGTATCTGAGTTTGTTGGGAGGAGGAGAGGGTTGTCTGTATACATGAGGCAGATGTGACATTGTGTCAATATCACAATATCCACCAGCTGGACTGGAGAGTACACACGAAACCGACCCCTGGACATGCCAGGATATTATCATGACATACTCTGTAGCCTGATCACAAAGGATCAGTAGGGTGTCAAGCATGTAAAAGAGCATAACAGGGATTAGTGCTCATGTTCGTTGGTGTTTTGTAAAGAGTAGCTGAGAAGGAGTCCAGACTGAATCATGACACCTCCTTCAGCTATGTCATAAATAGCAATGTACACCCATATATGTCCTGAGTTAGGGCCAACTGTACTTGAGTGACAACGCCGACATCATGACAGACAGGCCCATATGTACATACCCACCTCCCACTGACAATAGTCCATATCATCATACCAGGAGATATCACATGTAGACTGGATGAGCCGCTGCCCCCACTGCCAAAAGCATGGCAGCAAGTGGAATACATTGATTCCCAATATGTGTCATGCACAAACTACAGAAGAAACGGATCATGCACCTGAACAGTCAGCTGAGCCACACCCCGTACACAGGATGTGGAACCGTTGAATGTGTCACAGCTACATATGGCACTCCCCACAAGTGTTGGTGCACAACACACCATGGGAAGTCAAGTCCGGTACGCTTATGAAGTCTGATCTGCAAGGTCATGGAGTCCATCATGGTTGCAGTCATAAACAGAGCTATTGGAAGCTGACATACAGACAACCCTACCAACTGTAGTATGTTCATGTGCAGATCATCGTTCCCAAACATGCTAGACTGTTTGCAAGGCAGCCACCCAGGACATACATCAATGAACACATCTACACATGTGCCACATAGACTTTGAATAGCCCTTTATCAACATCCCAGACACATGTAGTATCCACAAAACCAACAAGCTGTGCATAAATATGTGTTGACATATGACGGAATGTCAATGTGTCCACAGATGGATCACACACTGTAAGGATTCTGAGGTCTTGTTCAAGCTGTTGACGCCTTTTTGGAGACTGAGAAAACTCACTAAAAGAGGTACATTCCTCTTTGAAAAGACTGATGATGTCACCATCCTACAAATACAGCTGGAGAAAGGAAACCACCCAGTAAAGCAGATAGTGCGCCGTGTTAATGCATCGCTCTCTAGTATCATAACATAGTTAGTTAGGTAGGGGTTTGAATCCTGCAAATTCTCACTGTGTGTGTGTCAATGCAGTGTGGGTTGTGCTTTTACTATGGTATGACAAAGTATGATTACAACAGTAAGTGCATTGCACACATCAGGTATCTGCATTGCAGATATATATGTGTACATGTCCCCTCAATCAGTACATAGTTGTGAAGCCTGCATACTACATGAATATATTTGTTTCCATTGACAGGTGGTGCCACTGCTTCTCAGATTGTAGACCACATATGTATGTATGTGACAAGGCCATCCACTGTCGTGTTCTGTGGCCAAGGTCATTTGTGGCACACACACCCATGACAGTTACTTAAGAGTAGTGTGAGTGAGGGTATATGCCTGGGGTATATATCAGACATGGTCATACACAACAAAGACTGCCAAGAATGGACAGTCTATATAGGTGTATGACTGCCTTGTGGATATGCATTCAGGCCTCTAATGTCTTATGTGATACACCTTGGGACTCCACAATACCTATGGATATGTGGATACCAAGGGACACATGGCATAACATGAGGCTGGATGTACACATTGGTACCCAACATACATGTTGAGGGCTACCACCTGTGTGGTACTGATGGGATAGTATGTATAATACATGAGGATGACTATGCCATAGTCGGCTTACTGCTATACAGCATGTATCAGACAACAGGTATCTGTCTGTATGATATCCTTGTGTAGGATATGCGTCCCATCCAGGGAATGCATTGTAGGCCAATCCATGCATTTCCAGATTTGGATGGACATATCCTTAGTGTGTCTGCATGTACCTAAGGGGGCTATATGCCAAACAGGTGTGGTCACAGGAATGGGTGGCGGCCATTACCACAGGTTAGTGTTATAGTGTAGCACCGGAAGGATCCAATTGTTACTGGGTTCCCTACTACTGTGTGTCGTTTGTCAGGACATCATCCAATGATTGCTTATAGTCATGCTGTTGAGGTTGTGTATACTACCAGACCGCAAATCATTGACATTTAAATATTAACGGTATCACCCACAGCATAGTGTCAACCCATGTCATACACACATCTACCCATGTTAGTACATAACTGTAGTAGAATGCATACTGGCCATTGAAAGATACTATAAAATGTCAACAATGTGTACAACAGGTTATGCCACACGTCCCATGTGTCCACTATGCACGTATATGCAGACAGTACGCACCCACTATGTTCACAGATGTACACTTGATAATCTGTACTGCACACATCACACACATACTGTCCACTCACTAACACATGCTGGCAACACATTACACTTCAGCCAAGTGGCACATGGGTGGACAATACATACTCAGACCTAACAGTGGTGTAAACAATGCTACATTGACAATCAGAGCTTTGATGCATAATGTCCACTCAGATATACCTACAAGGATGTCGTTACACTTCCTTGTTGACAACTTGCTATTATTTCTACACTGCTATAGTGTCACCCTGTGCATCAGCACCATGTTAGCCTGTCCCTCCGTCAATGATGCAGATGACAGGAGGTGACACAGGTATCATCATATGCACAGGGCGTTATGTTGTTTGCCAGAGCCTGACATTGACCCATCCAATCGACATGTGTGTGTGTGTGTGTGTGTGTGTGTGTGTGTGTGTGTGTGTGGGACAACAGCACAGCATGGGCCAATGTTGATGTAATGTGTGTGTGTATGTGTGAGCCCTAGTTCTTTGGTTAATGTGAGTGTGTCTGCATGCACACAGCTCCACCATGTGGCTGCCATATACTGTAGTTTGTGGGACAGCCACAGACTGTACCTTCTAGGCTGTACAGATCACTGTCTCCGGCCATGGACACAGTACCTGTGCCTGGCAGGGGTGCTTCAGACAGTATTGGGTACCAACCCTGACTGGGTACTGTCTTCAGAGGCAGAGGTATGATGACTGGATCCATGTCCCTGCTGGGAATGGCCAAAGTTACGAGCACATGGTCTACTGGGATGGTCAATGGACAGGCCAGCCCCAGTATTGCTGGGGCTGGTACTGCCACTACAGGAGTGGCTGTGAACTGTGGGCCGTCCATGACCACTGCCAGTTGTTGCTGTTGATGGCATGCATCCGCGTCGATGTCGCAACTGTCCCGCCCGGTCCTGGTTCATGGAAGACATGTTGTGGAGGGCATCTAATGTCTCCCCCCAATGTCTATCAATGACCTCAGTGTAAGTCCGAATGGCACTGGCAAGATCACGGATGCTGTCATTGATAGCGGTGTAATGTGCCCTCTGTACCCTAAGTCCCTGCCTGGTGTACCGTTCCATATGTGCCTGAGCCTGCATTACAGCCCGGAACATACTGGTCATCATAAGACCTGTTTGGGACCGCGTACCAGGGGCAATATGACCAGTGGTGCTCCCCCGAGAACCCATGGACCTCCGCCTATGTGGTACCATTCCAGGTCTACGGCTATGGCTGCTGTGAGGGGATGCAAGTGCCATGGGTACCACACTCTCCTGGTCAATGCCAACTGTATGCTGTTCCTCGCCTATGGCCATTGGTGGTGAGGGATGTATTGACAGTATGAGTGTGTGCATAGATGGGGTTGAACGCTGTGTACTGTTGATTGGCGGACCAACGACAGACCCTGTCAAATCTTCCTGTGTCAATCTACATGTGTCATCATCCCTCTATTCGTGGCAGTGGCTTCAGGTTGCCTGCTGCTTTCGCCAACCCCTAACTCAGCACCTGTGAGAGGAAGACAGGAAACACACATTACAGTCTACACATGCACACATGCACACATGCACACATGAACACATGCACACATGCACACATGTACACATGCACACATGAACACATGCACCCATGCACATATATCCATGTCTGAGTGCAGTGTCTGTGTCCATAGCAGATAATAGTGGGCACAGGTGCAGCACATGCATGCTATGTACACATACAGGATGTGCGGTGCATGTTGATGTGAAGGAATCCCAATGCTTGACATGGCCAGTGTACAGTGGTTATGGTGAGTGTAGGACATATTGCAGATATGTGGGTGCCAGACATGGCATGGCATGCTACACGACTGCAACATTAAACACCACACATACCCAATGTGTGTCAAGTGACCTATACACCCACTAGTATTCCAGGACATATAAGTGACACTTTGTGTGGATGGTGACTGATGTGCATATTGTGTATACTGGCATATGTAAACACACAGACAACATGCTATGCATATTGTGTATAGGTGCATATGTTTGCACACACACAACACTGAGGTGCAAAGCAATGACTGCTATGAGTAGTACTGTGGTCACTGTAACTGGATGGGGTGTAGTACCCTGTGCCATCATCAACATGCATCTTGTGGTCACTCACAGCTACTAATGTGTGCAAGACCACCGCCTAGCATGCTGTACCTGAACTACAGTGCTGTGGCTACATTGACAATTACACAGCCACCTTGTACATGAGTGTGTGAGGTGCCCAATAGGGAGCATTGCCTAACATGACTGTGTTATGTGTTGCAGAGTGTTGCACAGCCCCATGATAGGCCTCTACCCCTGAGGTACATCATGTGTGTACATGACATGTGCGATACTGAAGTGTGACCTTACAGCGGGTGTGTGGTAATGCCAAATGTAGCATGTTTTCATGTACTGCGTATGATACACGTGTTCTGCTGTGTACAGCTGTAGCAACTATGCATATCCAATGTGCAGTACAGTGTTGCCACAATTGTGCCTGCCGCACTGTGCATTGTATGTGATTGAGGCAGCTACTGACTTTACTGAGATGATTGATGTCTCACAGCAAACATGCACAGCATGCATTATGCGTAGGTGTGCTACGTGTACATGGCCTACACCTCACCTATGATATGCACATTTCATTACCAATATTAAAGTGTTAACACACTCACCAGCATGTATTGTCTGCCCTGCTGTCACACCAGAGGGACTTAGAAGAATATGACACAGTTTGTCAGTGGCCACAACTGTGGCATTGCTACTGTGAGTGTGCAAAATGACAGTGGAACAACAGTCAACAGTCACAGGTGTATGGATACTATTCCAAATATCAGTATTGCACATGTTAGGCAGCACAACTGCTAAACACACAGTACACATCTCACATATGCATATTCTAACAATACAGGTAGTCTACAGCTAGGGCGTATTACCTACATGCTCCATGTCATCCTGCTGGGTGGCTCCGGCCTCCATGATGGCACATGTGTGATGCTGTTGCTGCTGTAGGCCAGGAGTCACCACGCTTAGGAGCAGCTCCTCCAGTCTGGTGAGGGGGGGATGTATGGCTGCCCCACCACCTGTGGCAAGCTGTTGCCTATGGATATCAGAAGCACACTGCTGGACATGTCTAATTAAATCACTGCAGTTATGGCGTACCTGCTCATATGTCTGGTTATGCATGCCTATGTCATTTACCTGGCGAACAAGGTCTTGCCACAGTGCAGTACGGTCATGCTGGTGCTGGCAGGCCCTGGAAAAACCAGGTTATAGTGCTGCATCAGGCTGTTCAGAATTTCCTGCTCCTCCACAGCTGAATACAATGGATTACATTGATGAGCCATAACCCTGGAAGACAATTAAACAATATGTGTGAGCATGTCATGTAGCACACTTAACATTATGAAGTACAGATATCACCTAACTGCCATATATAGCATCTATCTGTCTATCAGAGGATACACACATTCAATACCACTTATCAGTGCTCAGCCCACAACTGGCTGACAGTGCCTGCAACACTCCATATAACCCACCAGTATACACCAGTAGTTGGCGCACTGTTTGGGATACAATGCACAACCTCGCCCTGGGGGTATATATCAAGCTAATGCATGAAGAAATATGTCATCCAATGCAATGAATGTCATGTACATTTACAGTATTACCGGTAAACCACCCTAGTCTTTGATGCCATACCCCTACCTAACATATGTGCATGGTTGTTAATATAGCTGGCATACTGCTATAGCAGAGTATACATGTTGCTAGGTACACACACATACCCTGTAAGACACATGTCATTGCAGGCATGGTACAGACATCATTAAACACACATCAGACATACATACAACACACAGATGTATGCCGACACAGATGAGCATTACCTGTGTACCTTATAGTACTGTGTGCCCCTACTTACAGATACCTATGCCTGTGGTATGTAATCTGTGCAGACTACAGGAAACACACAAGACAGTGTTACCAGGGACTGTGAACATACACCATACTGTGCTGTTTAGGCCTACAGCTTCAGGTAGTACAACAGTTCATATGTTAGCTGGAGTCACCAGCAGTACCACTTACTGAGCATACATGTATTGCTTCAGCCTACATTGGGACACCACAGTCATACACAAGGAACTACATCACAACATATGCCATCCTACTATGTCTGCATCCCAATAACTGACACATCTTTCTCCGGCCTCACACCTAGGACACAAACTACCATGACAGACACAACCTCACACTAAGCTATCACACCTTTATAAACCTTGCACATAGTCACTGTCACACTCATTCCACCTCACATGGCAGGTATTGCACTGAGTACATGTGTGTGTGCATTGTGTCATAGGTAGGTAATACGCTATTGGCCCTGGGGCCTAGATCAGCCTAGCCATATGCTACCCTGGCCTTTGACACAAATGTAATGTGATTTCACTTGCTCCTATCAACCGGACACACAGAGGTGACTCCCAGGGCATATTACCTATCTCCAAAACAATCATCAGGGGTATGTATGACATCTGCTAATGAGGAGCCTTGTTTGTTCATGCTGGGTGGTTTAGTCCAGAGTATGGCATATTTGTAGATAGGAACCTGTACCTTCAGAATGTGCTGTTTAGTGAGGTGACAAGGATTAGGGCCCTAGGTCATGTAGCCCAGAGGGATTGTGAGGTGTTGTCATGGTGGTTGGCCGACTGCTATGGGTGTGACATACCTCTGTATGTCCGGCAGTGGTAACCTCTGGGTGAGCGGTATGCAACGCACTCTAGCTGTGGTTTGTGAGTCAGTCTGCATAGGGCATGTGTTTGAGGGCAGTATTACTCTTTGTTTGGTATGTCTGTGGCATTTCCAGTTGCTGAAGTAGTCATGTGAGGTACATACCACATGGGGCATTGTGATGAGTAGAGGGGAACACCGACCTATGTTTCCCTAGATGACACACCTTTTGTGATGACATATACCATGTAGACATACTACATTGCTACTGTTGTCACTGTGATTATCAAAGGGGAGCCTACTGTCCACTTGTGTCCCGTGTACACTTCTGACACCATCAGTGTTAGGCAGGCTACAACCTATGCGGCAGTTACTGCGTACTGTGTTTTGGAATGGGGTATGGCACTGCGGTAGCAACACTGGTGTTCAGTCCATGCCTTGGACAACAGGCACCTGTTGCAGTACATATGATCCCATGTCTCCCTCACTCTCTCTCTTACATATCTATATATACATATATATATATATATATATATATATATATATATATATATATATATATATATATATACATATACACATATCTATCCATATCTACCCGTATCTATCCATATCTATCCATATCTATCCATATCTATCCATATCTATACATATCTATACATATCAATACACATCCATACATATCTATACATATCTATACATATCCATACATATCCATACATATCTATATATATATCTATATATATCTATATATATCTACATATATCCATATATATCTATATACATCTATATATATCCATATATATCCATATATATCGATATTTATCCATATATATCCATATATATCTAAATATATCCGTATATATATCTATATATCTATACACACATATGTATGTATATATATATATATATATATATATATATATATATATATATATATATACACATACATGTAAACATCCATTGCTGTACATATAGCTGCACATATAGGCACATATACTGCCCACCTTTCATGGTGGGGATGTCAATTATGCAACAGTTGTGAGACATACGGTTATGTAATACTATTGCACAATGTTGTGCAGAATGCATTCTGCTGTCCTCAGGCCATTTAGCTGTTGCAGGCCTCACTGCCTGTAGCTCAGTCCCACAGCGTTTAACACCACATGACATATACTGGCACTGCTTGCTTTCTGCAATGCCACACACTACAACCTACATACATATGTGCACATAGCAGCCTTCAACAACATACATATGTCCAGCCTTCACTAACAGTTGCAGTATGTCCCTTGCCCTATGCAAATGTGCATGTACATATAGATACGGACTGCTGCCACATATGGATGATTCACTGCATGTAGAGTACCCTTCAGACACATCTTTCGGATGTCACCAAATAAATATCTGTTACATACCTTACCTTTGTATTCCTCACCTCCGTCTGTTGTAGGTGTTGTTTTTTTATTTTTTATTTTATTTATTTATTTTTTGGTTTTGTTTCCTCTGTGTGTTGTTGTTTGTTTTCAGCGTCTGTCCCCTTCTGCCTGTGTGTTTGTCTGTCTCTGTCTGTCTCTCACGCTCGTGCTCTCTCTCTCTCTCCAAGTTGTCGCAATGATATTATTGCATGTGTGGACAGCAGATACAGGCTGCTTTTCTAGGTATCTGCACATGTGCATGTGATGGCCTCTGCACCAATTGGTGCCCACCACTTAGTAATTGCATGCAGCCTGCTGTGTGGTAATTGCAGTTCTCACTGTGATTTCAGGACACTGCTATAAAATGATAGGTTAGGTAGGCATAGCCCTTTCAGTTTTGCAAGGTGGGGACCATGCTTGTTTGCTGTGGACACTGTTGTCTCAGTCAGAAGGTAGTTATATGTTTCATATCTGAAGCTAGGGCTGTAGCCAGTGATATGCATGTTGTACTGAAACCTGACTGTTGCTTCTTCCAGTGCACTCTTCTCAGTGTGTAAGTTTACTCACACCTCCTAATGCTAACACTGGATACATGGGATTATGTACTTTCTTTTCGAATTAGAGAATTAACTGGCATACAGCAGTACTTATTGCAATGTATTCCTATAGCTTTCCTATTTTCCCTTTACATTCACTCATTGTAATGCATATTATATTTCTTTTAGCACCAAGTTGTTGTACATCTGCTGTGGTGTAGTAGTACTTCATGCAGACTGGTGAATCCAAGGTCCCGGGTTCGAGACTGACAAGGTTTTTTATTTTGCTGATGAGCAGTACAAGGGCCTTGTCATACAGAGTTACTAAGGCACTTTTAAGCAGTTGTAAGTGGGTTTGCATGGGTTTGCATGACGCTTAGCGATGCTAAGCTAAGCTTAGCTTATTTTATTTTAGCAATACTAAGCCAAGCTTGGCTTAGCTTATCATATCTTAGCAATGCTAAGCTAAGCACACAATTGCGCACACTGGTGCAAACCTGCTTACTACTGTTTACAAGTGCTCACTCCCGCTAACCCCTGCGCTCATTTCTTTGACAGAAAAGTAAATGAGGATATAGGAATGTGGTGATAAAGGGTGCACAAAGAGAGGAAGACAGTAGGGAAACCAGCTCCGGATGTACAGGATGGGTGTGGAGAGGGTCCATAGCTGCCCATTTCTTTACCAGCAACAGCTGTGCATATGCAATACATTAGGTGGGATATTTGAAACCTTCCACCTCTGAGAGAGGGGTGAGGACAACTAAGTGTGTTGTACTACCAATTATGAATATCAGGCACATGCACTGTTTGTGAACTGCTACACTGTCATTAGTACGTTATTCACTTCTGAACAGTTTGTGGTTTGTTTGTGTTGACATTAGCACAGTCTGCTCAGGACAACTGGACATATTTCACTACTGTGTATGCCTACCTACACCCTTGGTTGTGCCTGACTACATGAGTATATAGTGCCTTTGGGTAAGGGTGCAGAAGTGCAGAGTGCATTATTTATTATCGTGTGATGTTTATCTTACTGAACATGCAGAGTTGCTGTGTACCTGTAAGTCTATAAAGGCTAGTAGTCTGTCTGAGTAGCTCCCACCTGTGGACATATTCAGATGGTAGACAGAGGTCAGCCTACTATTCATTGACTGTGCACCACAACAGTCTTTTCAGCAACTGAACAATGGCATTGTCACAGGTGGTTGCTAGCAGTACATGGCTACATCCTTTGATATTTCTTTGTTGTACTTCTATATAAGGGCATGCTTGTGGGATTCATTCTACAGCTATTTGCAGAGTGTGTAACAACAGACAAGCTGATATGCCTGTGTGTTTCTGACTCTTCCAGGCCTCAGATACTCTCAGGTATATATTTGAACAGCCTCAGGGAAATGTACATATAACTGGGATACACCTGTGATATATTTCAGACATTTTGCAGTTTAGACTTTGGGGGATTCAGAGCATATGTATTACTACACCTTTTCTGACATGCAAGCAGTATCTACTCTCACCTATTGACATTTGTCATTAAGTGAGATTCCCCACCTTTCTGCCTACTTTTAGTACATTTCACAGGGAGTCAGAGGGGCACAGCTAACATTTGTTTACAAATCAGGGTCATCACTGTAGATGAGTCACTGATGGGAGGTCTGGCCTGTGACCTATGCAAATATGCTAGTGTTCATCCTGCTCTGATACTGTGTGGGGTTTGTAAGGTGCTACTGTAACATTATTCCCTACTAGCATGGCTGATTCTCTTTTCACAGTCATGTCATGCAATTCCACAACATCTGCTGGTTAAGGCCCACAGAACAAGATTTGTGTTATGCCATTCCTATTTTCCCTTTACATTCACTCATGGTAATGCATGATATATTGCTTTCAGCACTAAGTTATTGTATATCTGCTGTGGTGTACTGGTACTTCATGCAGACTGGTAAGTCCAAGGTCTCGGGTTTGAGACTGACAAGGTTCTTTATTTTGCTGCTCAGGAGAACAAGGGCCCTGCCATGCAGAGTGACTAAGGCACTTTTAAGCAGTTGTAAGCGGGTTTGCGTGGGTTTGCATGACGCTTAGCAATGCTTAGCTAAGCTCACACTCGCGCACCCCCACTAACTACTGCTTAAAAGTGCTTACTCCCGCTAACCCTCGGGCTTATTTCTTTTAAAGAAAAGAAAATGGGGAGATAAGAAAGTGGTGAAAAAGGGGGCACAAAGAGGGAAAGACAGTAGGGAAACCAGCAAGGGATGTTTAGGATTGGTGTAGGGAAGGTCCATAGCTGCCCATTTCTTTACCAGCAACAGCTGTGCATATGTTTGAAATTTGGTGTGAAATTTGAAACCTTCCACCCCTGAGAGAGGGGTGAGGACAACAAAATATGTTGTACTGCCAATTAGAATTATCAGTTCACATGTCCAGCGGCCATGTGTGTGAATTGGGCAGCAATGTATGGGGCGTAAATTTTTTGTGAGAACAGATTGCCCTTTTTTTATTTTTTTTTATCAGGTGAGAGTGGAATGTGAGGTAGAGGAAGTAGATATATTTGGGGAGGTAGGTTGGGGAGGTAAACAGACAAGACAAACAAGACGCAGGGGCAGAGTTTGACACATGGGGTGGGTGAACTCAATTGATGGGGAAGAATATTTGGAAATCGCAAGCCCATGAGCCCACAGATGGTAACAGTGGAACTGAGATCCCCACCCATGGGCAGTCACCACTGCACCTTCACAGCCCCAAGGGTGGCTGTGCTGAGGGCTGTGTAGGACAGGCAGGCTCACACGAGAGATGCGCTACTCTCACCTCGAGCTGGCGTAGGGGATCAGCGACTGAACGCTAGATCTCCCTATGCACCACAGCCCGGACCCTAGCAAGGGTGACAGGTGGCCCTCCTCCACCCATGCTTGCACGGGGGGGACGAGCCCCATCCCATGCAGCGCTTCCACCCGAAGGTGGCACAGGACCAATGGAGGAGGGGAGCCCGGGCTGGGCACCAGAGCCGCTGGTGCCAGGTGCACTCGCCAACTGAGGAGGGATAGGTGGTCTGCTGGGACCGGCCTTCCCATACATTCTGTGATTAGGTGTGTTTAATTGCAACATAAACAACAGCAGTCCAGATTAGTTGTAACAGCATGCAGTAATATTCCCATTAACCCAACACACTAAGGTTCCAACAGTTGAACAGCAAGCATAACACATGCATATATTGAACGACAGTGGATATTCCAACAGCATGCAGGGATGTTTGGTAGCAACAGGCCACCATGAACATGGTGTTTGAACAGGGCACATGCATCAACATCAATGCAAATATTTATAAAACAATAGGACATATGTCCAAACAAATATTTAAGATTACACATACCCATTGAGGTGTGGAATTGCATGGTTTATGCACATACGGTAGGGTGTAGAAAAAACCTTGGTTAACATCTTATAATGACCTTTTAGTCTACACTACATTCCCAGTGACTGCAAGTGTATATCCCCTACCTGTATTATTACAATTGCCACCATACATTAGGTTGTGTCATGGGTTTGGCTAGTTCAATATATGCCTGACCTATAGATGACATACTAAATGTCCAGGATGCAGATGTTACTGATACATATTTCTTGTTTGCATTTATATTTCTTTATCTACATATCTGGGATGTTTTCACATGACATTTTCATTTTGATTTGTACAGAACCCTGCATTTCTTGACACACATTCACATTTCTGGTGAATAATTACATGCTACACGTGTGCCAGGTTTACTTATTCATGCCAGCCAGTAACTGACTATTGTGGACTGTATATATGTTTCACAACTGCTAGCACTTCCATCACCCACTTTATACGGGACTGCATAACACTGGGTTGCCAGCACATTTTCAAACAGTACTGGTTGTAAAATGCAAGGGTACAACAACATTTTAGACTCTGTGACACAGACACACTCTGGGTTTTAGACCTTTATTAATGACATTGCACACTTTACCACAGGCTCACTCCTTTATTTGTTTTAACGGTGTTTATGGCAGACATGTTCAAGACATATTATACCTTTATTAATAGGTTAGAACAATTTTTTTCTGGCTCACTCACTTATGTTAGATGACAGTGCCTGCAGAGATATTATTCCAGACATATGTTACCTTTCTTAATGCGTTACTACACTCTTTTTCTGCCTCTCTGACATTTTTATCTGACAGTACATGCAGAGGACTTATTCAGGCAATTCTATGGCTGTTTTATTGGACTACAACACTTTCTTTCATGCTCTCTCCCATATTTTATATAACAATACATGCAGAATAATCACTAACCTGCCTGGTGGCACAGCCTTAGCAGCTTATCAGCATAGGCTTGCTGATTTGTAGCATGGTCACCTGCAGCTGTAAAGTAAATGAAGGGATATTGAGACATACCTATCCATTATACATACTCCATTATCAATTCTTACATACTGCATTCCATGACTACATACTCAGTTGTGGGGCATTCTGCATCCCACTGGCCTCCTGTATCCACTGATTTAGGTGGTCTTGCTTTCATCTCTTCAGGTCTGCATGGTGGTGACGGACCTGCTCACCAGTCCGAGGAATGCCTGTGGCACTGGTGAGGTCACGAGCTAACCAGTTCCAAGCCTCTGCCTTGTATTCCATTCCTTGGAACTGGCCCTGCAGGAGTCTTGACTCGTGATGGTGGACAAGGAGCCAAACCATGTATTTGGACTCCTCGATGCCCCAATGTTGCGCTTGGAAGCGTGAACCCTCTCCTGCACCTGACATTCTGACTGCAAATGTGAGCTACAATCAGTTATGGCGAGTATTCCCGTCTATGGGGCTTAAATATGGTGCATTACCCACACTTTTTTGTGATTGGCCATTTTGTAAAATACTCGGCTGACTGCAGACCTGCTTAGTAATGGTTAAACTACCATTCATAAGTTTATGAATGTTAATAGTGGCTGCTTCCCCTATGTTGTCATGGCTTAGTGATTCTGTACTTTGATTATGATGCACAGAGTCCTGGGTTCAAACCTGGTCATTCTTTTATTTTAATACTGTCTAGACAGGCTAGGGGGTGTGGCTGCGTTTAAGCAACTTAGCTCTACGTTGCTCCACGGTGCCCTATGGTGCCCTGGTTGGCACGGCGCGCACATCTGTGCTAACACATTGTGCTGGGTAAAGCGCTTTTAAACTTTGGGCAACTCTATTGCGCTGGGTAAAGCACTATTAAACTATGGGCAACTCTGTTTAGCTGGGTAAAGCACTTTTAAACTATGGGCAACTCTATTGTGCTGGGTAAAGCACTATTAAACTATGGGCAACTCTGTTTAGCTGGGTAAAGCGCTATTAAACTATGGGCACCTCTGTTTAGCTGGGTAAAGTGCTATTAAACTATGGGCACCTGTGTTTAGCTGTGAAAAACGTTGCTTAACACCAGGCTATTATATATCTGGGTCCTTTAAACATATATATTTTGTTCACTGATACATTGGCCATGTCACTGCTTTTAATAAAATGTTAATCATATATGTCTGGTATTATTTCAAATACTGATTTAAAACATACATAAGAAGGGGAGTGGTGGGACTCGAACCGTGAATGCATTCTCTTTGTGCATACGCTCTACCATTACGCTATTACAATTTGGTGTGATTTGCATAAACATTCTTTCTTATGCTCTTCCATGTCAGAATTGCTAACTCGAGCTAAGCAATGGGCACACCCGCGCACACATGCGCAAATACGGGCAGCTATATCATGGATTTAAAAAAATATACATAATTATTTACTTTATAAGTGTGATGGGTGTTTGCAGTGTCAGGGAGTATGGTGTTGGGTGCAAGTACATTTGAGCGAACTCGCTCTTGTGTGTTGACATTATGCTTTTTAAAACCTTGCAGGGGCGTGCACATTTAGACTGCTCGGCAGGCGGACACACCCCCTGCTTTCCTACTCAGAGTTACGGTTGAGTCAGCATGCCCTCATGAATATTCATGGCACGCTGATGTCAAACCATTCAACTGCAGCCTCCGAGTAAGACTTATTAAGTCTTGCACGGAGGATTAGTGAATCCGGGGGAATGTATTTCAACATGGATATTTTAGATATGTGTTATGTTCCTTACCCTGCCCCTCTGACCTAACCACAATAATGATTACTTTATTGTGATTAGCCCAACTTTCTTTTTTGTCATCTACAAATGACTGTCCCTAAACAGATAAACACTTCTAGTATCGACTGGTGTTTGAGATGGACAATCTCCACTTCTAGTGATCATGTAAGATTGCCAAAAATGGTAAAATAGCCACAGAAAGGTTACTGGTACAGGGCTGAAGTTGCTTTTACTGGACCCCCCCAATACATGCACACAAATATCAATCAAGTAAAAGTGATTTAATCTAAATCAAAAACTGAATTCTGCTTAAGGTAGTGTCAACACTTACCACATCATATAATAGTACCTGTTTTTTTGTGAAAATGTAAAAAAAATATATATCTGCAAGAAAAAAATAATCTCTGAAGATCTATGCAACTGCTCTTCTAACCAGCTTCTAGTCATATGACCAGAGATTGTTGGGAAAGCATTGGGTTTGGTCATGTGGGGAACTGACTGCAAGTGCTTGGACTGCATGGTAATAGGATATGAGTTGGCAGCCTATATCTTAATCCTATATTTATGGGATAGAGATAAAAAGTCAAAATCTTTCTAACAAATAGCATGTCTTCTCACTTCAAGGTCAAATTTCCCCTTGATTTTAATTGGAAGGTGAAGGGCAATTATTTAGCTAATATAATTACTGTACTGACCAAATTATTTTCTCAAGGATGTGGTGGTTTGCCTCCCTGCTCCACTATAGTAATGCATGCTAAACCTAACCCTGTTCCTAACCACAGACCTACATCTTGCCTTAGAAAAACCCTTTCTGCAGACACTTTCAGTACACAAGACACGTGGACACACACCACACAGGTAAATTCATGCAAAA